>NC_142021.1:9049829-9279829 GCF_049901735.1 Notechis scutatus | reverse complement strand
AGGAATGGAATGGAATGGAATGGAATGGAATAGAATAGAATAGAATAGAATAGAATAGAATAGAATAGAATAGAATAGAATAGAATAGAATAGAGTAGAATAGAATAGAATAGAGTAGAATAAGGAATGGAGGAATGGAATGGAGGAATGGAATAGAATAGAATAGATAGAATAGAATAGAATAGAGTAGAATAGAATAAGGAATAGAGTAGAGATAGGATAGAATAGGATAGGATTTGATAGGATGTAGAATAGAATAGAATAGAATAGAATAGAATAAATAGAATAGAATAGAATAGAATAAGAATGGAATGGAATGAATGGAATGAATAGAATAGAATAGAATAGAATAGAATAGAATAGAATAGAATAGGGAATAGAGTAGGATAGGATAGAATAGGATAGGATTTGATAGGATAGAATAGAATAGAATAGAATAGAATAGAATAGAATAGAATAGAATAGAATAGAATAGAATAGAATGAAGGACTAGGGGTAACATGACAGCAGTCTTCCAATATCTCAGGGGCTGCCCCAAAGAAGAGGGAGTCAAGCTATTCTCCAAAGCACCAGAAGGCAGGACAAGAAGCAATGGGTGGAAACTAATCAAGGATGGAAGCAACCTGGAACCAAGGAGAAACTTCCTAACAGTGAGGACAATTAGCCAGTGGAACGACTTCCCTCCAGAAGTTGTAAATGCTCCAACACTGGAAGTTTTAAAGAAGAGATTGGACAGCCATTTGTCTGAAGTGGTGTAGGGTTTCCTGCCAAAGCAGTGGGTTGGATTAGAAGACCTCCAAAGTCCCTTCCAACTCTTGTTATTCCATTCCATTCCATTCTATTCTATTTCATCTAACTAGATATACCTAATTCCAGCAACCATTTTTTATGTTTTAGCTTTCAGTCCCCTAATCCTCTTTGTTGCTCTTCTCTACACTCTTTCTAGATTCTTAACATCTTTTTTACATCGTGGCGTCCAAAACTGGATGCAGGATTCCAAGTATGGCCTTACCAAGGGCCTCATAAAGTGGCATTATCACTTAACATGATCTTGATTCTATATATCTTGATTCTGTTCATACTTTGTCCATAGCTCCTTCCATGGCTTGTGGAGGAACCCTTCACTCGGGGGCCAGAGAAGGTTGTTCAGGGAGCCCTTCGCCAGTGGTCTTCACCGTTGGATCACCTCCTGCTGGAACGACCCCACCGCAAACCACCCGAACCAGAATGTATTCAGGTATCCAAACCAGGAAAGAGATGGAACCATTGTAGACGGCCTCTTTACGTTGTACAGTGAAGAAATTGTTAGAGAACAATAATAGCTCAGGGTTGAACTGTGGGTCCTCAGTGGTCTCTGAGCTTGGTGGTTTCCATGTTTCATTACCCAACTAGGTACACTGTCAGTGTTAGGAAGGAGTGGGGTTGGAGGAGGAGGAGGAGGAGGAGGAGGAGGAGGAGGAGGAGGAGGAGGAGGAGAAGAACAACAACAACAACTGTGGGGTCCTTAGTGCTCACTGAACATCTGAACTTCGTGGTCACTGGGAGCTGAAGCCCACAAGTCTTAAACTTGCCAAGTTTGAAGACCTTTGTTCTACTGTATAATGCAATTATTAATGCAATATCAGGGGTTTTCAATTCAATGTATAGAATGTGAAGGATGCGTGTTTGTGTTTATTTTCGTAGTCAATGTACACTGAAGATGGTTATCTAATTTCGTTGTACGAGGTGCAATGACAATAAAGTAAAATAAACTTGGTGATTTTCTTGCAAATGTTTCTTGATCCAACCAAGTAACATCATCAGTGCTAGGAAGGAGTGGGTTTGAGGGGAGGGAGGAGGAGGCGGTCTGTGGGATCCTTTGGTGCTCTCTGAGCTTGGTGGTTTTCTTGCAAATGTTTTATTACCCAACTAGGTAACACCATCAGCGTTAGGAAGCAGTGGGGGTTGAGGAGGAGAAGGAGGGAGGATTGTAGAGTCCTTGATGCTCTCTGAGCTTGGTTGTTTCCTTGCAGACATTTCATGACCCAGCTAGGTAACATCATCAGTGCTGTGGCATTCCCACAGTCTACTAAAAAAAATACATTTAGATGTGAAGAGGAAGGGCTTTTGTTTTCCTTTGGTTACTCAACTTCCTAAGTTTTGTGTTGTATATTCTGCTTTTTGTTTTTTCTTAGTAGGATCTTCAAGTTCTCTGAGTTCCGGAGGAGGATCTTTCAGCGGGCGCCACTTCATTATGGGAGCCGGTGGGGAAATCGTTGAAGCTCCATCAGGTCTCAGATATACATTGGCTGATCCAATTGCTGCCAACCTGGAAGGAGCAGTTACCTTTGAGGCACCTGAGCTCCCCGAGGAGACCCTCATGGAAGTGAGTTTCATTCCCCCCAACCCAAGTTGAAAACAGTAAAAAAAAAAAAGAGAGTCAACTTTAGGCTCTAATCCACCCTCAACCATAGACCTCGTAGGAAAAGATCCATGTTGGTCTCCTTCTGCGGTCCACAAGACGAAGCATCAGATTCAACTAGATAGATTGAAAACGTCATCCATAGAAGCTTCTCTTCTTCCCAGCCTGGACTAGAAACCAAATTCTACTCCATCCTCAACCAAAGCACTCAAAGGCCAGACAAGGAATAATAATGGATGGAAACTGATCAAGGAGAGATTCAACCTGGAAATAAGGATAAATTTTTTGACAGAACAATCAAGCGATGGAACAGAAGTTGCCTTCGGAAGTGGTGGGAGCTTCATCACTGGAGGCTTTCAAGGGGAGACTGGATTGCCATCTGTCAGAAATGGTGTATGGTCTCCTGCTTGGGTAGGGGGTTGGACTAGGTGACCTACAAGGTCCCTTCCATCTCTGTTAATCTGAATCTATCTAAGATTATCAAAGGGCTGGAGACTGAAACATACGACGGACAGCTGCAGGAACTGGGCCTGGCTAGTCTAGTGAAGAGAAGGACCAGGGGAGACAGAAGAGCAGTCTTCCAATATTTGAGGGGCTGCCACAGAGAGGAGGAAGGGGGTCGAGCTGTTTTCCAAGGCACCTGAAGGCCAGAAAAGGAATGAAGGATGGAAACTGAACAAGGAGAGATTCAACCTGAAAATAAGGAGGACTTTTCTGACAGTGAGAACAACCCAATGGAACAGAAGTTGCCTCTGGAAGTGGTGGGAGTTTCATCATTGGAGGCTTCATCATTGGTGTAGGGTCTCCTGCTTGGGGGGGAGAAGTTGGACTAGATGACCTACAAGATCCCTTCCAACTCTGTTAATCTGTTAGGTTGCAAGGAATGCAAACTGGAATTATTATTATTTTTGCTTAAAGAAACTGTCTACTTCGAGGTTGTCCACCTCAGCTTATCCCGTAGTATGATTGTGAGATAAAATAGGCCATCATGCAATATGCATCAACTTTACCAAACTGATAAAAACTATTTCCTGGCTTGAAAGCACCTGGTTAGACCTTCAGGGTCTCAGCAGACAGACCCTTCTAACGTTTTTGTCTCTCTCTGTGTTTTTCAGCAAGAGCACACAGACATCTTGCGCAGCTTGAGGTTCACGCTGGCTTTTGTCCACTACGTGATGGAGCTTGCCACCATCAAAGGGAGCGCCAATGAGATGTCCAGTTCGGTGGCCTCCGAGTACCAGCTTCAAGAAAGCGTCGTTGCTGACCAGATCAGTTTGCTTAGCAAGGAATGGAGGTAAATAGCAACAGCCCGGTGCGGGATCCAACCTGCAGCTTCTACCCAATGGTAGGGAAGTTAAAAGGGATGTGGTGGCTCAGTGATGCTGAGCTTGTCAATCGGAAAGGTCGGCAGTTCGGCGGTTCGATTCCCTAGCACCGCCTAACGGAGTGAGCTCCCGTTCCTTGTCCCAGCTTCTGCCAACCTAGCAGTTTGAAAGCATGGGGAAAAAATGCAAGTAGAAAAATAGGGACCCCTTTGTTGGGAAGGGAACAATGTTCCATGCGCCTTCGGCGTTTAGTCATGCCGGCCACATGACCACGGAGACGTCTTCGGACAGCGCTGGCTCTTTGGCTTTGTAACGGAGATGAGTACCGCCCCCTAGAGCCAGAAACGACTAGGACGGATGTGCCAGGGGAACCTTTAGCTTTACCTATGGAAGTTAAAGAACTCTGTGGCTTCCTTCTGCATCTCCATTGACCTTTGAGCTCTTGTTGTGTTGAAGCTACGCAGAACAGCTGGTCTTGTACTTGAAAGTGGCTGAATTGCTGTCCGCCGGGCTTCAGATGGCCATTGACCAGATCCGGGCAGGCAAACTGTGTCTCTCCTCCACTGTCAAGCAAAGTAAGTATTTGTGTCCCCAACCGCCCAAGTTTTTGTTTCTCCAGCACGCACAGCCTTTCGAAGATAGTTTTAAATAGCAGTAGACGTGAGAATTCCTCTTGGCTTACCATCCGGCCATTGGGATAATTGGAGGCTTCTCCCATCCTCTTTGTAATTATTGTCGCTCAGAATTTCTGTCATGGTTAAGGCACGAGTTTAGAAACTGGGAGGGCAGGAGTTCTAGTTCACAGTCACGAAGCTGGTGAGATGGTTTTGGGCCCGTTGCTTTCTTTTAACCCTAGGAAGGAGGCAATGGCGAAGCTGTCCTGAAAACCTTGCCAAGAAAATTGCAGGGGCTTATTCAGGAAGGAGAGAGAGAGAGACAGACAGAGAGAGAGAGAACGAGAACGAGAGAGAGAACGAGAGAGAGAGAACGAGAGAGATGGAAAGAGAGAACAAGAGACACAGAGAGAGAACGAGAGAGAATGAGAGAGACAGAGAGAGATAGAGAGAGATAGAGGGAGACAGAATGGAAAGAGAGAGACAGAGAAAGAGAGAAACAGAGAGAATAAAAGGGAACGAGAGAGAAAGAGAGAGAGAGTGAGAGATGGAAAGAGAGAGATGGAACAAAAGGCAAATAAACTAGGAAGGAAGGAACAAAGGAAGGGAGATGGAAAGGGAAGGAAAGAGATTAAAGGAGGGAGGGAGAGAGGAAGAAAGGAGAGGAAAGGAAAAGGAAAGGAAGAGAGGAAGGAAGGAAGAAACGAAGGAGGTGGAAAGGGAAGGAGAGAGAAAGACAAAGAAAGAAAGGGAAGGAAGGAAGGAAGGAAATTAAAGGAGGGAGAGAGGAAGGAAGGAAAGAAGGAATGAGGGAAGACCCCTGGCAGATTGAGAATGAGTATATCCTCCTCAATAGTAGAGCCATCTACTAATCTATCTATCTATCTATCTATCTATCTATCTATCTATCTATCTATCTATCTATCTATCTATCTATCTATCTATCTATCTATCTATCATCTATCTATCTTATCTATCTATCTATCTATCTATAATCCATCTATTATTCATTCTATCTATCTATCATCTATCTATCTATCTATCTATCTATCATCTATCATCTATCTATCTATCTATCTATCTATCTATCTATCTATCTTATCTATCTTATCTATCTATCTTATCTTATCTATCTTATCTATCTTATCTTATCTTATCTTATCTTATCTTATCTTATCTATCTATCTATCTATCTATCTATCTATCTATCTATCTATCTATCTATCTATCTACATATCTATCTATCCACCCATCCATCCATCCATCCACCCATCTACCTCTACCTACCTACCTCATACATGAATACACACACACTACTTACCACACACACACACACACACACACACACACACACACACACACCTCCAGATCCCTGGGACCTCCAGGCCTGGTGACACAACCTGGTCTTGAAGTATTTCATGAATATCAAAAGGAATAGCGCTAATCTAATTCTCGTCTTCTCCCCTATGGATGGGCCATAGGTCTATCTATGGATAGACTTGTTCCTCCCCGTCTTTTTCAAGTTGGAGGTTGTTCCATTTTGGTTTCACGTTCAGTTTGCTCTGAAAGGCATATATGGTTCTGTGTTTTGTTTGATCGCTGATCTCAGAGAAAGGAAAATAACACCTAGTTACCTGATAGGAATTTCTCAGCGCTTAGCTATGTGCTAAGCTAAGGGCCTTAAAGATAATTGACGTGGGTGCGACTTAATAATTACAGAGTTAGCTCCAGGATCTTAAATTAATATGCCATCACTCAGCCAGTTGACTCGTTCCTTGGCAAGAGTTGTTTCAGGATAGAGGAGGAATAATAGGAAGGAGATGACACCTGTCTTTTAACATCACCTTTTAGAAATGCATGCCTTGGTTTTTCATTCCAAAGTATTCAAAATCAATAGAGAATTCAGTAGGGGGGAAAAAATCAAGCTTTAAAAAGAAAAATGCAACGAGCAAAAGACACAAGTGAAGCAGAAGTGAAATAAAACATAGAACGGAGAGGCAGAAAAAAATATATTTAAAAGGTGCTCTTAAATAGATGCTTTCCAGATGTTAGGAATCTTCAGAACAGCAAGTTTTACTACACTGGCTGAGTTTTCTTTAATTCACAGGGAAAGAAGTTTTAGATACAAATTTAAGGATTTTTTTTTTAAAAAGGAGGGGGTAGGGGGAATAAACAGCATAAGGGACTATAAATGATCATTTTGGAAAGTTATAAATGGACTAAGGCAGAGGTCTCCAAACTTAGCAACTTTAAGACTAAGCTGGCTGGAGAATTCTGGCAGTTGAAGTTCACAAGTCTAAAAGTTGCCAAGTTTGGGGACCCCTGGACTAAGGGGGAATCCTATGGATCTGAAAATTAATTATGAGAATCCTTCCTGTGGGGAAATGTTTTGAATTCTAAAAAAAAAAAGATAGGATGGTATTTCCAAAGTTGGTCGCTAGAGGGAAGGAACCATTAAACCAGATTAAAATTAAAGGAGAACAACACATTTGATTTACTAATACAGTACAGAATAATTAAGGAGATGTTTTAAATACCTTCATGGTTGACATTAGGTGTCTTTGCTTTTCAGTGTCTTTTTATTTTAAAAATAAGTTGTCAGCGCTCTCTGGCTGCTGAAAAAGTAGTTCTGCCATACTGCTTGCTTGTCTTACCTATGGAAAGCATGAAGAAGGTTTAAAATTCTGATAGAGGTGTCCAAAGCTTTTGGAATTGAGGGCTTTCCTGTGTAAATTCTTTCATTCTTTCTGCTGTTATATTGAAAACTGCAATTCCAACAGCTTTGGGATGAATTTTAGCGGCCCATGTTAAAGCTCAAGCTGTTTCAATTTACTTCAACTATATCTTCCCTTCCTGGAGCTCAGGATGATAGAAGAATCTTTTTCTTTTCTTTTTTTGACTCTTAGTACGTAGTCAAGGTTAACTGATTGCAGTCGGTCCAAGGACATTCAGGGAATATTCCAGAAAAGAGAGGCTGGAGTCTCGCGGGAAGTGTGCAACCAATTTTCCTATCTGGCGAGTGACTTTCTTCCTTTTATTTATACCCTCCCTGTAGTTGTGAGAAAGCTCAATGATCTGTATAAAAGCAGCGTCTCTTCGTGCCATCACCTGAACTTAAGGCTACAGAGGTGGTTCGTGGACAAGCAGAAGCTCATGGACCGCATCAACAGCATCACAGCGGAAAAGCTCATCTTCAGCCACGCTGTGCAGATGGTAAGCGAGACCTGAGACCTGGTGTTACAAGGTAGGGTGATGGCAGCAGTGGGGGCCCAGCTATGTCTCTGGGTGGAAACTCAAGAGTTTTGATCTTAAGCCAATTAGGAGAATAGCAATAGCCCTTAGACTTATGTATCGCTTCACAGTGCTTTACAGCCCATCTCAAAGCGGTTTACAAAGTCAGCCTCTTGCCCGCCAACAATCTGGCTCCTCGTTTTACACACCTCAGAAGGATGGAAGGTCGAGTCAACCTTGAGCCGGTCAGGATTGAAGTGCTGACAGTGGGCAATACTGCATTTTAATCACTGCATCACTTTGGAAGGAAGGAAGGAAGGAAGGAAGGAAGGAAGGAAGGAAGGAAGGAAGGAAGGAAGGAAGGAAGGAAGGAAGGAAGGAAGGAAGGAAGGAAAGAAGGAAGGGAAAAGGAAGGAAGGGCAACAGCACTAGCAATAGCATTTAGACTTATATACTGCTTCACAGCACTTTTACAGCCCTCTCTAAGCAGTTTACAGAGTCAGTCTCTTGCCCCCAACAATCTGGGTCTTCATTTTACCCACCTCAGAAGGATGGAAGGCTGAGTCAACCTTGAGACGCTCAGAAATAAATTCCTGGAGTGAGCAGTGAGTTAGTCTGTAGTACTGCATTCTAACCACTAGTGCACGATGGATGGAAGGAGAAGGAAGGAAGGAAGGGAGGAAGGAAGGAAGGAAGGAAGGAAGGAAGGAAGGAAGGAAGGAAGGAAGGACAATAATAGCCATAGCAATAGCCCTTAGACTTATATACTGCTTCACAGTGCTTTCCAGCCCTCTCTAAGCAGTTTTACAGAGTCAGCCTATGGTCCCCAACAATCTGGGTCCTCATTTTACCCACTTCGGAAGGATGGAAGGCTGAGTCAACCTTGAGCCGGTGAGACTCGAACTGTCCAATGGCTGGCAGCCAGCAGTCAGCAGAATTAGCCTGCAGTCCTGCATTCTAACCACTGTGCCACCACGGCTTCCAGAACCTCAAGTTGTTTTTCCTTCCCAGGTTCAGGCTGCAGCTTTGGATGAGATGTTCCATCACCGAGAAGACTGTGTCCAAAGATACCAGAAAGCGTTGCTCTTGATGGAAGGTCTCTTGAACTTCATCACCGAGCAAGGAGATGTTGAGAACATCAATAAATGTAAGGAGGGCCAGGAAAGAGATTTGTGAGACTTCTTCATGGAAGTTGTTTTGTTTTGTTTTGTTTTGAATCTTGTTGCTTTCTCCAACTTTCTTATCTAATTACTCTTGTTTTCTTCATAATCATGTTGCTTTGAAGTCAACTGTCTAACGGAGATTCTCCATCATCCAGGTCATGGTTGTCCCAAAGGTGCTTTTTCAAGAGGCAACTGGACTTTCTGGGTTTTTCTCTGAAGATGTTATTCTTCTCATCCAAGAAGCTTTTTTAGCTCTGAAGAAGCTTCTTGGATAAGAAGTGAAACATTCTTTCAAAGAAAAATTAGAAAATCCAGTTGCCATTTGAGGTCTACTATTCTTTTTACTTATTTGGAGAAGAAAGCATTTTGACACCCAAACGAGAGATTTAAAAAAAAAATCACCAAAAAAAAGCCCTTCTGTGGAGTGACATAGGATTACATTCATTGATGTGCTTTGCTGTTGGGACTTACATAACCCAACTTCCTGCATTAAAGCTTGAGCATAACTGCTAGGAGTGAGAACTACTACACAAAAGTAGTCTTCAGCTTATAAACACTCGCTTAGTGACTGGGTTTAAAGCTATGGGGTTTGGGGGGAGGAGATTTGGGGTATTTTTCTAGTCCTCACGAGTTCTGAACATTTTAAGGATGGTCAACTAATCATATTCCTCCTATCCTTCTGTCTTCTTAGGTAAAATGTGCATTGAACGACGGTTGTCCAGCTTGCTATCAGGAATCTGTGCATGACAATAAGCTTGATTGTTTTTTCCACGCAGGTAATTGGTTTTTGGTTCCTAAAATCTTTGGGAGTTAAACCCTGCACCCTTTTGAAGAAGTCTCGAATGGGGACATCTTCTTGGAAGCCATTGTTGGTTTTCCTGGTTGGCAGGGAATAGAATAGAATTGAATAACAGAGTTAGAAGGGATCTTGGAGGTCTTCTAGTCCAACCCCCTGCTTAGGCAGGAAACCCTATCCCATTCCTGACAAATGGTTATCCAATCTCTTCTTAAAATCTTCCAGTGTTGGAGCATTTACAACTTCTGGAGGCAAGTTGTTCCACTGATTTAATTGTTCTCACTGTCAGGAAATTTCTCCTTAGTTCTAGGTTGCTTCTCTCAGATCTTTCCCAGATATCCATTCTCTTCCTTTCTCTCTTTCAGAAGTAGCATGCTTTTCCTGCTAACCCTGGTGCAAACTGGGGACAGGCAGATACAAGAAGGACCCTTTTCCAACCTGGTGGAAGAGGGCTGAGGAAACCAAGGACCAAACCTGCTTCGTGCCCAATGGTTTTTGTGTGTTGTTTCTGAAGAAGGAACAGATGGGGTTATGGCAGTGCCAGCATGGCCCTCTTCATTTGGAGATATACTTTTTGTCTACTGCGGGCAGTGGACACCTGGAGGGCTTCTTGAGATTGGAAAGATGAAGCTCAGCCAGGGAAGAACGTCCCTGGTGGCGAACAGACCTGTTCTTCTACAGATTTTTTGTTGGGTTGCACGCTTGGGCCCTGTCCATCATTCCCCAATCTCCATGTCTTCGGTGTCCTTCAACATCTCCCAGGCTTCTTAGCTCTCTTTGCATAGGCAGAAGATCTGGAGCTCAGCTTTGCTTCAGCCTACTTCATCCATTGGGATGCTGGAAATTAGACCTGATGCTCTCCCGTGGTGGATGTGATGGAGCCACATGCCTTCTTCATCAATGGGGAGGTGGACAAATCCATAGAAGACCATAGGCCTCTTCCAAGCAGTTGGAGCCACGCAATACAATCTTAAAGCTATCATGTTCCGTCTCAAGAAGCCAAAAAAAAAACAACGTCTAGAAGATGCCTTCTAAACCCAGGCAAGGGGACATTAAATAAATGTATGGAGATGACCCTCTCGCCCAATTTAGGTACCCGTGTTGTAAGAAGGCATCTCTTCTAGAGAAACCTCAATAGCTTCTCTTCCCTGAGAGGTGGGAAAAGAGAGGAAAGAAAACACATATGCAATACACACACACACACAAGCTTTGTGAATCAAAGGAGCACTTTATGGAGATGTTGAACTTGATGGTTGCGTACTGTATTCTCCAACAGCTCCTGAGGTGTCTACTGTACGGGATTTCTTCTTGACGTGTTCTGCTCTGCTAATTTCATCATAGAGACGTTCCTTTGTGTCTTTCGTTTTTCGTTTTCTTTCAGAAATTGCACTACAAGTATGTGTGGGTGTCTACACACACGCACACACACACACACACGTTGCTAAGATCCAATATGTATTTATGTGTATATAATGTATAGCATAATCTTACGTGTTTTAACTGTACTGTATGTTGTTAGAATAAGGGGGGGAGAGAGAAAGAATCCAGGTTGCTAACTTGAATGTTTTCTAACATCAATGATGGTCTGTTTTCTCTTCTTCTTCTTCTTCTTCTTCTTCTTCTTCTTCTTCTTCTTCTTCTTCTTCTTCTTCTTCTTCTTCTTCTTCTTCTTCTTCTTCTTCTTCTTCTTCTTCTTCTTCTCTTCTCCTTCTTCTTTCCTCTTCTTCCTCTTCCTCTCCTCCTCTTTCTCTTCTCCTCCTTCTCCTCTTCTTCCTCCTTCCTCCTCCTCCTCCTCCTCCTCCTCCTCCTCCTCCTCCTCCTCCTCCTCCTCCACTCTTCAAACCAACATGGTTTTCAGAGGCTAAAGGACAGGGTTGTGATAGCTTGTGTGTTTGCAACCTATTGGGAGTCCACCCCTCCCCGCTTTTGCAAATAAGTTTTTTTTATTGTCTGTTTCCCTGTCTTAGCATTTAACTTAAAATCTCCCATTCCTCCCGTTTTTTAAAGCAATGAAGTAGCGCCCCTCCGCCCCCCCCAAAAGAGAAGTTAGGGCACAGCGTGTGTACATTTCTGCATTTTGGAGTGTGTGTCTGTGTGTGTTTGAGGGGGGGGGGGGGGCTGTACATGCACATTTGAACTTGTGAAGGCGCCACAGCTGCGAGCCAGCGCTTGAGACACACACCCCGTGAGCTTTGTCTGTGTTGCATGTTGTGCCGTTTTGTGGTGCGTGCGTTTGGTTTGTGTGTGTGGTTTTGGTTTTTTTGTTTTAAACGGAAGGATCCAACGTTCGGTTAATTTTTGTCTGTGCAACGTGAGGAAGCATGCTTATAAAATATAACCTAGATTTCAATATTAACCTTCTCTTTTTTGTTTTCCCTTTTCTAAAATAAGAGCGAGTTGAGTTTCTTTGCATGCAGCCAGTTCATAATCCATCTCTTTATTTTCTTGTAAGGAACAATCTTATTGACTTAGGAGCCAGTTCTGTACCTTTTTTTTTATTAAAAAAGGTAACCTACATTGAATGCATTAAAATATTTTTTTGTAAAAAAAAAGAGAAAAAAATCCCCTTCATTTACACACATACGGGAAGGGGCTTTTACACCAACATTTTCACACAACTTTTTGTTTCTGGCAATTTGATTGTGTTTAAATTAGGTACATAGACTTTTGGTTTCAACAGAAAGAAGACTTTCTGGATTAAAAGCCATCACGGTTGAATTGTGCCTAAACTGACAAGAAACCAGAAAAATGTTGTTTTAGCCCTCGTGAAATATGGACCAGGAATGGAGATTCACATCTTTACATATTAATAAAGGATATCTTTGTCTCCAAGAACCCAGCACTGCTAAACATATCTGGGTTTATCAAGCATCAAGTTATTATCAAGCACTAGCTAGATGTTAGGAATGCAGTTCAGACATTCTCAAGTACGATTGAAAATTGGAAATAGGAATTCTGGCTAGTCCATAAAATGAATATTCAGCTTTGGAAAAATCCTCTCGGTGTTAGTTTGTTGGGCTCCAGAAATTTCTCTAGACGTGCAAAACAGGCAAGAGAGTAGTTATAAATTAGGAAAATACTGTCATGAAAAGCTCCAAAATTGAGTTAGATAGGAGGAATATTCTCACCCCTTGAGAGCAGAGCAAATAATGCCCTTTACTTGCACATTAATTATCTCCCAGGCTGGTTCCCATTGTGTTTGTAATACTTGGTTGTGACTTTTCTATTGCTGTATGTATCTGTTACAACATGGCTTGTATCTGCAATCTCTCTCTCTCTCTCTCTCTCTCTTTCTCTCCCCCTCTCTCCCTCTCTTAAATTTTCTTGTCTACCAATCAGCACCTCAGGCAATCAACTGTGAAGGCAATTTTATCTGTTTCAGTCCCTCACCCTCCAAAACAAATATCCATTCTGATGCCACCTACCCACAAAATTCGGGACAAACCCCAACAGACAACACCCTTGTGATTCTATACCAAAATAGAGGGAGAGAAAAATAATAATAATATTCCAGTTATCTTAAGCCAACTTCTCTGGACAACTCTTAAAAAACTTTTTTTATTAAATATGGTCCCCCCCTCCACATAAGTTAGAAAAAATCTGTAAAGAAATAAGAGAACACTTCCTATCTACTCTTCAAAACATCCTAACGGACCCAATATCTTCCTTTCTGAACTATTCCAGAATTCCCTTCTATTCCTTATGTTGTTTTTTTTCCCAAAATTAAATCTGGGTCTCTTCCAAGTTTTAAATCTGTACCAGTCTTAAATCTGTACTCTTCCAAGTTTTCAGACTCATTCTGGAGTCCATTTTTGGGGAACTATTGGCTAATGGTGTTGATCGCTGGCAATTGACGGTTGTTTCCTGCTGCTGCCAAGCCCTTGGCTCTTAAGTATTTAATCAACTGATGGTAAATCAGCACTCCTGTTACTGACAAGGGGCCCATTTCCCAGGCTTCGATCATTTCCCTGTCTATCTTTGTCCCTGCTCAGCCGACAATCTTAGTAGCTGCGAAATTGGATGTGTGTCCTTGTTCATTGCAATGCAAGGCTACCGATGAGTTCAGGTCTCCTCGGCTCTGACCTCTCGCTTGTGTTCTTGTGCTTTGGTGGTTAGCTTGCTGTTCTACGTAGTCCTAGGGGCAATCCATGCAGGAGATCCGGTAGATTAATTGGAAGTATCTCTCACTTCCAAGCGATCTTCGCCATGCATAATTTTGTCCTCATATGGTAGACTCTGGGCGGTGTGCGATGTCCACTTGCAGATCTCGGAAGCTGCATTCTACAGCAGCTATGCCCTACAATCGGTCTTGTACCTTCCTATCCTTTCCTTTCCCTTGTGTTCTGCACAGGCATCTTGTAATAAATTATTGTGGGTACTCATTATGCTCGAATTGTTCACGTAGGTACCTTCTCTCCAGTTGTTTAGCTTGCTGTGGGTTGTCACCCAGCCATACAGTGTTCTGACACAGCTTTTGTGTGTGTGTGTGACAGTGGATGGTTGCTGTTGAAACTAAGAATGCGTGGAATGTTGGTTTCTATAGGCTTTTGCTTTCTTCATTCATCTTCGAGATATTTTGCATCGTTGTATGAGTTTGTATCAAAAGCTTGCTCACCAGTCCACCATGCATCATAAAACATCTCATGCTTTTCACATTTTTTTAACCCTGGTTTGAAACATGCGTTTGGATCGTTTCTCTGGTGTCATATACCAACAATACATCCTTTGGCTGGAAAAAAAAATTCTCATAAATTATGACACAATGTAAATGGAATACCAGATAGCCACATTCTCTCTCCCAAGCATCCATCTCTGTATTAGTCCATTTTTCTGCATTTATGTAACACCCCAGGCCACTAACTAACTATTTAGGCTAGAAATGCACAACCCCTAATGAACAGAAGTTGACACAAGCAACTAAAGTTTAGCACAGGATGTGAAATGTTGAGTCCTTTCCCTGATCCAGTGAAGTGTGCTTTTCACCACATGTCTAGCTCTTTCTTCCTCCTTTGCGAATTGTACATCTGGGAAGATGGAGTTCAGTGCATTTCTTTTGAGGACGACAAATGTAGCGGCAACAACATTTAGGGGTGTGGGTTTGAAAGGCACAGTGTTGTAGTCCGCGCAGGACAGCTTCTGCAATGACTCCTGATGTTATTTGCTCACACATTTCCCCTTTGAACGTGAAGTTCGTATGTTGGCAGTATTGGAGTACAAATCATGACTTGTGTCCTGGTTAGGTTGCTCTGACCTGTGTGGTAGGTTCTCCTTGTTTTTCTATCTATTACTTTCAACATGCTAGATTGGATGGACGTAACTAGGGATGCGACATGAAAAAGAGACCGTAATCTCAACAGGAGCCCCATTTTAAGCCTTGTAATTTTTGTCAGAAATTGTGTGGATGACGTGACGGTGGAACCATTTAGTCAAGTTGTAGGTAGGGGCGTCTTGTAACACTACCATAGTTCTGAAAGAGACTCCAAATTTGTGTATCTTGGAGAGTCCATCAAATCTTGTTGGGGCAGGCAGCATCTCTGACCCTCCTTTTCCAACATTTTTTTCCCCTTTATACACTTGTTTTGTTTGAAGTGGCTGAAATAAGCGTTCAGTTGTGTGACCATCGTTCTCGCCTCTGATTGTTTGCTAGTCCATATGCTGAGGAATCATTCAGGAGGACGAATGCCCACATTTCATAATCTGTGCTGTTCATCACCACCGTTGAGCCGGTAAAATAATAATGTCCTAATCTTCTTTTAGGTCGTTCAAGATCGTTGGGCTGAGCGCGTTGTTAGGTTTGTGTGCAACCAGCATTGTCGATACTTTTTGTCTTGGGGGCATGTTTTTCTGGCACTTCCACCTCTACTTTGTTGAATACGAGATTTTTTTTTCCAATCATCAAATCCATAAATCATCATGTCACTTTTTTTCTTCATTTAGCAAAAGTCCAATCAAGGCGTCCGGTCTTTGAAAAATGCATGTCACGTTTTCTCCTTGATCAAAGCAGGTCACGCTTTTGCATTATTTCAGCTATTTTCTTCCACAGAAGGGGTTCATTGGATAATCTAAACTTTTAAGACATTTCTGTTCTTGCTGCTCTGGGACACAGACGCCATGCCTGTTGCAAGAGAAACGTTTAAAATAGTCTTTCCTACTTGTCGAGTTGCCAGTTTTTGCTTTTGAGACTGTAAATTTCCTATTTATCTTCCCCGCTTTGTTAAACCACTTGGTCTACTCAGTCCTAACTTTCCTGCTATCCTTAGTGACTTGAATGCATCTTAGCTATTCACGTCATTCAAGAGAGAAGGAAGGAAGGAAAGAAGGAAGGAAGGAAGGAAGGAAGGAAGGAAGGAAGGAAGGAAGGAAGGAAGAAGGAGAATAACTGAGCTTCATCTCTCTCACGTACACACAATATTTTCTCAATACTTGAAATTTAACCACTGTGCTTGGATGAAAGAAAACGAATAGAGAAACAAGACATTTTTTAAAAACGCCATATTGGTGACTTTGTTGTTATTTTGTCCTTCTAGGTTTTCAAACTAACTGCATGTAGCATGAGACATTGTTGATTTTTGTTTGTTTGTTCGTTTTATTTGGTGAGAAAAGTAGTTTTATTTATTGAGCTGTACACGTCAGGAATGGGGGGAAAGTTTAAAATGAGGAGTGGAAAAATTAGGATGGGTCTTTCATCCACTTCCTTCCCTCTACGGGTTTGTTACTGTTTCAGCATTTTGTATGCAGTGTCTGAATTTCGATCCCAACCTTCAGTTTGACCGCCACTCCGTTCATGTTTGTGAAAAAGTATGTTTGATTGACACCTGGCCTTTCATTTGATTTTATTTTTTTGTTGGAAAAGTGTTACGTGACTTTGCAGCGTGGGTGTATTCTTGCTTTCCGTTGTATGACGCCGACTTCAGGAAAATAAAACTTTGATTTTTCATTCTTGGGGTGCTTTGTTTTTTGTTTTCCAACTCTCCAGAATGGACTTCTGGTTGACTAGCCACGTTCTGCTGATTATCTATGGAGATTCTTGTCATGGTTGTCCCAAAGGGGCTTTTTTTCAAAAGGCAACTGTTTTTCCTTGAAGATGTTTCGCTCCTCATCCAGGAAGCTTCTTCAGTTCTGAGTTCAGACTTCTGACTTCGGTTGGAACAGAAGAAGCTTCTTGGATGAGGAGCGAAACGTCTTCAAGGAAAAACAAAGCCCAGTTGCCTTTTTGGAAAAGCACCTTTGGGGGTGTTCTGTTAAGGGTGGCCCACAGGCTGAAGTCACATAGGAGGTTTTCTTGGTGACGCCATGGAGAAACCCTTAAGGAATGGAAGAGTAGTAATAGGAATAGAAGAATAGGAGTAGAAGAATAGCAATAGGAATAGAATAGGAATAGAAGAAGAATAGCAATAGGAATAGAAGAATAAGAATAGGAGTAGAGAATAGCAATAGGAATAGAAGAATAAGAATAGGAGTAGAAGAATAGCAATAGGAGTAGAAGAATAGCAATAGGAATAGAATAGGAATAGAAAAATAGGAATAGAAGTATAGGAATAGGAATTGAAGAATAGGGAATAGAATAGGAATAAGAATACAAGAGTAGCAATAGGAATAGAAGAATAGGAATAGGAGTAGAAGAATAGCAATAGGAATAGATTAGGAATAGAATAGGAATAGGAATTGAATAACAGAATTGGAAGGGACCTAGAAGGTCTAAGAATAGAAGAGTAGCATAGGCAGAAAATACACCACTTCAGACAAATGGAATTGTACAATCTCTAGCAATAAAATTCCAGTGTTGGAGCATCTAGAATAGGGTAACAGAATTGGAAGGACCTTGGAAGACTTGTGGACTCAACCCCAGCAGGCAGAAAACCCTTCACCACTTCAGACAAATGGTTGTCCAATCTCTTCTTAAAAACTTCCAGTGTTGGAGCATCTACAACTTCTCAAGGTAAGCTCTTCCACTGAGTGATTATTCTCACTGGCAGGAAATTCCTCCTTAGTTCTAGGTTGCTTCTCCCCTTGATTAGTTCCCATCCGTTGCTTCTTGTCCTGCCTTCAGGTGCTTGGAGAATAGCTTGACTCCCTCCTCTCTGGGGCAGCCCCTAAGATATTGGATCACTGCTATGTCACCTCTAGTGAATTCTTCTCATTAAGCCAAACACACCGAATTCCAGCAACCATTCTTTGTATGTTTTAGCCTCCAGTCCCCTCTTGTATCCTGATCTTGGCCACAACATAAAAACACAAGACTCCTTGTATCGGATGTTTTGGACTTCTCAGTTTACCCTACAATCTGGGATTTTCGAAGAGGTACAATTTACAATCACAACTGAGCCCGAAATATCCACTGTATTGAGAGTTTCGCAGCGATAATTCAGCGCCAGAAAAATAAACACAGATGGCCGATGCTTCACGTAACATCGTTATAAACATAAGTAGATTTTACAAGCCAGTTGTAGGTTTCTCCAACATGGAGCAAACTCAAACAGAGACATGTTGCAAGTTCAGAGCAGAGCTCCAGCCTTCAGCAAGCAAGCAAGTTAGTTTCATCTTCAATAGACAGACTCAGCTCCAACATAGCTGCAGAGTTGCAGAGCTTAATATAGAGCCACGCCTAGGCTAATTCCAGTTTCAGTTTCCAGCCTAGGCTACTTTTAGTTTCAGTTTCCAAACAGTCCTCACTGACTGATTTAGTTGCTATGACTATTCATTGGCTGACCTTGTTACTATGCTCTGTTCCAGTTCACGAACATACTCTGACACGTTGCTAAGCAAGACATTTCTTAAGTTTCACTCCACTTTACAGCCTAGCTTGGCACAGTCGTGAAGCGAATCACTGCAGTTGTTAAGTTAGCGACACAGTTGCTAAGTAGATCTGGTTTCTCCATTGACATTGCTCATCAGGTCACAAAAGATGTTCCTATGACGCTGCAGCTGTCATAAATACAGGAAGTCCTTCACTTACAACCTCAATGGAGCCCAATGTTTCTGTTAAGTGAGACATAAGTGAATTTTGCCCCGTTTTAAGACCTTTCTTGCCACATTCGTTAAGTGAACTGCAATCGTTAAGTGAGCGACACGGCTGTTAAGCGAATCTGTTTTTCCCCGTTGACCTTCCTTATCTGACGGTTGCAAGAGGGGATCATGTGACCCCCCAGGGACACCATGGCAACCGTCAAAAATAGTGTCCGAATTTTGATCCCACGACCGTGAGGATGCAGCAACAGTTGTTAAGTGTGGAAAACGGTCATAAGTCACTTTTTCAGTGCCCTTGTAACATCGGTCACTAAACGAAGGGTTGTAAGTTGAGGACTACCTGTGTAAGCCAGTTGCAAAGGGTCTGAATTTTGATCACAGGACCATCGGGATGCTGCAATGGTCGTAAGTCTGAAAAACGGTCGTAAGTCACTTCAAGTAAGTAACTTGAAACAGTCACTAAACAGATGTTGAGGGCTACTTCCAGGGTGCTAAAAGGAGCAAAGGACACAGGAACGTAGTATCTACGTGGGACCCCAATTCTCTTCGCTTTTAGTTTCCCCCAAGGCCTGAACCCTAAACCATAAAAAGACCCAACGAAGTCAAGCCCCAGAAAATAAACCGAGACTCAAAATCAGTTTGCTACCCTCAAGGGCTTCCTTCTCCCATCCAATTCGGAAGGATGGATCAGAATAACAGAATAACAAGAGTTGGAAGGGGCTTTGTAGGTCATCTAGTCCAACCCTCCGCCCAAGCAGGAGACCCTACACCGTTCTTCATGTTTTAGCCTCCAGTCCCCTCATCATCCTGGTTGCTCTTCTCTGCACTCTTTCTAGCAGAGCTGTCTAGTCAGGTATCCCAACCAGAACAGACTAAGACTTGGAAGGGATCTTGGAGGTCATCTAGTCCAAGGAGGAGACCCTACACCATTTCTGACCGATGGCAGTCCAGTCTCTTCTTGAAAGCCTCCAGTGATGAAGCTCCCACAACTTCCGAAGGCAACTTCTGTTCCATGGGTTGATTGTTCTCACTGTTTGAAAATTTCTCCCTATTTCCAGGTTGAATCTCTCCTTGGTCAGCTTCCATCCATTGTTCCTTGTCTGGCCTTCGGGTGCCTTGGAAAACAGCTTGACCCCTTCCTCCTCTCTGAGGCAGCCCCGCAAATATTGGAAGACTGCTCTCCTGTCTCCCCTGCTCCTTCTCTTCACTAGACTAGCCATGCCCAGTTCCTGCAACCGTTCTTCATATGTTTTAATCTCCAGTCCCCTAATCCTCCTGCACTCTTTCTAGAGTCTCAACATCTTTTTTTATAGCGTGGGTACCAAAATTGGATGCTGCACTCTAGTCTAAACCCTCATCGACACGGGTATCACATAAGGCGCTGCGTGCTTCCAATGAGGCTTTTGCAAGCCAGCGCGCCCGGTTTCTTTCTTTCTTTCTTTCTTTCTTTCTTTCTTTCTTTCTTTCTTTCTTTCTTTCTTTCTTTCTTTCTTTCTTTCTTTCTCTCTTCCTCCCTCTCTTTCCCTTTCTTTCTTTCTTTCTGTCTGTCTGTCTGTCTGTCTGTCTGTCTTTTTCTTTCTCTCTTCCTCCCTCTCTTTCTTTCTTTCTTTCTTTCTTTCTTTCTTTCTTTCTTTCTTTCTTTCTTTCTTCCTCCCTCTCTTTCTTCCTCCTCTCTTCTTTCTTTCTTTCTTTCTTTCTTTCTTTCTGTCTGTCTGTCTGTCTGTCTTTTCTTTCTCTCTTCCTCCCTCTCTTTCTTTCTTTCTTTCTTTCTTTCTTTCTTTCTTTCTTTCTTTCTTTCTTTCTTTCTTCCTCCCTCTCTTTCTTCCTCCCTCTCTTCTTTCTTTCTTTCTTTCTTTCTTTCTGTCTGTCTGTCTGTCTGTCTGTCTGTCTGTCTGTCTTTTTCTTTCTCTCTTCCTCCCTCTCTTTCTTTCTTTCTTTCTTTCTTTCTTTCTTTCTTTCTTTCTTTCTTTCTTTCTTTCTTTCTTTCTTTCTTCCTCCCTCTCTTTCTTCCTCCCTCTCTTCCTCCCTTTCTTTCTTTCTTTCTTTCTTTCTTTCTTTCTTTCTTTCTTTCTTTCTTTCTTTCTTTCTTTCCTTCTTTCTTTCTTTCTTTTTGCAAAAGCAAAACGCGCAACGCCCTTGCACGGCCGACCGTTGCACCAGGTCCCTCTTCGCCTGCCGTAAGCCATCCCATAATCCCTCCCCTCCTTTCCCCCCTCCCTCCTCCTTTTGCTGCGGTTCCCACGTGGTCCCGGGTTGGGAAGCCTGGGTTGCCTCGCACGTCGGAATACTTGCAAAAGGGGTTGTTGTTGTTTTTCCCTCCCTCTCTCTCTCCAGGCTTCGCTCCTCTCCAGCGCTTTGCTGGAATGAGGTGGCTGCTTGGGGGAAAAAGGGGGATTTGGGGTTCTTTGGGGGTCACCGTTGGGGCATGGAGAAGCGGTCCCGGGGGTCGGCGGGGGAGGCGCCCGGATCCTGGGGTTCTCGGGCAAACGAGCAGCCTTCTTCCGCTGGGCGGTTATTGGAGATCTAGCCGGTTGGTGGTTGGCGAAGCCCGGTGGGGAACCGCGAGTCTTTGGAGCTGCAACGCGCGTCAGAAGGTAAGTGGTACCCGTGCAAGAGGAGAAAGCATTCGGGGTGAAAAGGGTCGTTCTCACGAGCAGAGGGTCCCGGGGCGTGCGAAGCCCCTTTTAGCGAGTCTTTGCAAAGGTTCTGGCTGCTTTTCAGCTCCAGATTTTATTTCCTTCCTTCCCTCCCTCTTTCTTCCTTCTTCCCGCCCGCCCTCCTTCCCATCTCTTTTCCTTCTTTCCTTCCCTCCCTCTCACCCTCTTCCTTCCTCCCTCTCACCATCCCTTCATCCCATCTTTTTCTCCTCCCTCCCATCTTTCCTTTCCTTCCTTCCTCTACCTACCTTCCTACCCTCCCTCCCCCCGCCCTCTCTCTCTTCCTTCTTCCCGCCCTCCCTCCCATCTCTTTTCCTTCCTTCTTTCTTCTCACCCTCTCACTTCCTCCCTCCCTCCCTTCATCCCATCTCTTTCCTCCTTCCTTCCTCTACCTAACTTCCTACCCTCCTCCCCCTCTCTCTTCCTTCCTTTCCTTCCCTCCCCCATCTTCCTCCCCTTCTTTCCTCCTCCCCTCGCCCTCCCTCTCCCATCTTTTCTTCTTCCCTCCCATCTCTTTTCCTTCCTTCTTTCCTTCCCTCCCTCTCACCCTCTTACTTCCTCCCTCCCTTCATCCCATCTCTTTCCTTCCCTTCCTTCTTCTACCTACTTTCCTACCCTCCCTCTTTCTTTCTCTCTTCCTCCCTACCTCCCATCTTTTTCTCCCTCCCTCCCTCCCTCTCTTCCACATTTTCAGGATTCTCCTTCCCCCTTCTATTTTCATTTTTGGATCCATGCAATGCTATTGACAAATCAGATAAATGCTAAACACTAATGGTGGGCATGGTTTCTTTTTAACCATTCTTTCCTTCAAAACTCCTGCCTGCTTTTCAGCTCTAAACAGAGACGTGTATTTTATGTGTGTTTGTATTTATACTGGGCAGCTATTTGTCCGGATGGTGGGGGGTCTGTGGCTTGAGCCATGGGGGTTGAGTTAGAAGACCTTCAAGAAGACCCTTTCATTATTTTATATTCTGTACAAGCAACGCAGAGACCAGAGTGGGAGCTGCAGAGCAGATTAAAATCCACCCTTATGTGTGGGTTCTCTCTTTGTACCCTTATGTACCTAACTAGCATTACAGCTGTACTTAACTACCATGGCAATTGTACCTAGCTAGCGCTACTACTATACCTAACTAGCATTGCAACTATATCTAGCTAGCCTTGCAACTGTAGCTAGCATAGAATAGAATAGAATAGAATAGAATAGGGAATGAAATGAGAAGAGAATAGAATAGGGAATGAGAAGAGAAGAGAAGAGAATGAAATGAGAATAGAATAGGGAATGAAATGAGAATAGAATAGAATAGAATAGAATAGAATAGAATAGAATAGGGAATGAAATGAGAATAAAATAGAATAGGGAATGAGAAGAGAATATAATAGAATAGGGAATGAAATGAGAAGAGAATGAAATGAGAATAGAATAGAATAGGGAATGAAATGAGAAGAGAAGAGAATGAAAATAGAATAGAATAGAATAGGGAATGAAATGAGAATAAAATAGAATAGGGAATGAGAAGAGAATATAATAGAATAGGGAATGAAATAAGAAGAGAATGAAATTAGAATAGAATAGGGAATGAAATGAGAAGAGAAGACAATGAAATGAGAATAGAATAGAATAGAATAGAATAGAATAGGGAATGAAATGAGAATAAAATAGAAAAGGGAATGAGAAGAGAATATAATAGAATAGGGAATGAAATGAGAAGAGAATGAAATGAGAATAGAATAGAATAGGGAATGAAATTAGAATAGAATGAAATGAGAATAGAATAGAATAGGGAATGAGAATAGAATAGAATAGGGAATGAAATGAGAAGAGAATGAAATGAGAAGAGAACAGAATAGGGAATGAAATTAGAATAGAATAGAATAGAATAGAATAGAATAGAATAGAATAGAATAGAATAGAATTCTTTATTGGCCAAGTGTGATTGGACACACAAGGAATTTGTCTTTGGTGCATCTGATCTCAGTGTACATAAGAAAAAATAAAATACATTCATCAAGAGTCATAAGATACAACACTTAGTGATAGGTTACTAATACGCAATCAAAACATACTAGGAAAACAAAGAAACCAAAATAAGTTGTAAAGATACAAACAACGGGGTTATAGACATAATAGGTAATGGGAAGGATAAGAAGAAGAATAGCAATACAGTCTTAGTAAATAGTTTGACAGTGTTGAGGGAATTAGTTGTTTAGCAGAGTGATGGCATTCAGGGAAAAACTGTCCTTGTGTCTAGTTGTGGTGGTGTGCAGGACTCTATAGTGTTGTCGGAGTTGAAACAGTTTATGTCCAGGATGTGAGGGGTCTGTAGATATTTTCACAGCCTTCTTTTTGACTTGTGCAGTGTACAGGTCCTCTATGGAAGGCAGGTTGGTAGTAATTGTTTTTTTCTGCAGTTCTAATTACTCTGTGAAGTCTGTGTCTGTCCTGTTGGGTCGCAGAGCCGAACCAGACAGTTATAGAGGTGCAGGTGACAGACTCAATCATTCCTTTGTAGAACTGGATCAGCAGCTCCTTGGGCAGTTTGAGCTTTCTGAGTTGGTGCAGAAAGAACATTCTTTGTTGTGCTTTTGTTGCAACTATGCCTAGCAATATAGCAACTATACGTAACTAGCATGGCACGTATACTTAATTAGCATTGTAGCTATAACTAGCATTTCAGCTGACCCTGAGTGGCGTTGCAACTGTACTTGGCTATCATACCTAACTAGCATTGCAACGAGGCATCTACTCCTCCATTAAACTGCGCAATCCTTGCGGGGTTTTGTTGTGGTCTCTTCCAGTGTCTTGCAACAGCTGAGCAGCTGGGAAGTATGGAACACAGCCTGGCGAAGAGGCCGAGGGAGGAGTCCGGGAAGCAGGAGGAGAACGGACACGAAGCCAAAAGGCTGAAGGACAACGAGGAAGAGGCCAAGGACGAGACCAAGAAGTTCCCGAAGAAGAAAGTTGTGCTGTTGCTGGTGTATTGTGGGAAAGGTTACCATGGAATGCAGGTGAGCACCTGGATATAATGGCATGTGGGAATGACTTACTGGGTTTTCCCGAAAATAAGACCCTGTCTTATATATATTTTTGCCACCCCAAAAAAAGGCACCAGGTCTTACTTTCGGGGGAAGTCATCCACTGACTAACTTCACTTGCATGCGTTGCTCCCGGACTCCTTTTCGCTTCATAAACTTCTTTTTCTGCAGCCGGCAAGGCTTCCCTGAAGGCCTCTGCGGCTGATAACAGAGCCCTGGATCGATCCTGAGCTTTCTTATCAGCTAGAGGCCTTCAGGAAAGCCTTGCCGGCTGCAGAAGAAATGGGCCGGCAAGGCAGGTATCGGGGTGTCCGAGGCTTGGCTACAACTGTCCAAAAGTAAGTAGTAGGGCAGCTCCACCCCCCCACCATCCCCCATTCCCACCCTAGCTTAACTTTTATCCATGCACTCTGGAGTGGGTGGTGTCTTAATTAGGGCTTATTTTGGGGGTAGGACTTATATTGGCGCATGTGTAAAAAATCAAGCTAGGACTTACTTTCAGGGTAGGTCGTATTTTCAGGAAAATGGGGTAGAATGTAGGCTTGGAATGTCTTCAAGCATCATCGTGTAAAGTGTAAAAGCGAAGAGAATAGAGGAAGGAGAATGGAATGGAATGGAATAGAATTACAATAGAATGGAATGGAATGGAATGGAATAGAATAGAATAGAATAGAATAATAGAATAGAATAGAATAGAATAGAATAGAATAGAATAGAATAGAATAGAATAATAGAATAGAACAGAATAGAACAGAACAGAACAGAACAGAATAGAATTCTTTATTGGCCAAGTGTGATTGGACACACAAGGAATTTGTCTTGGTGCAAATGCTCTCAGTGTACATAAAGAAAATTAAAAAAATACATTCATCAAGAATCACAACACTTAGTGATAGTCTTAGCTTACTAACAAGCCATCAAATCATACTAGGAAACAAAACAATTGTAAAGATACAAGCAACACGGTTATAGTCATAAGTGGGAAGAGATAGGTACTAGGAATGATGAGAAGAATAATAGTAATACAGTCTTACTAAGTAGTTTGACAGTGTTGTAGGAATTAGTTGTTTAGCAGAGTGATGGCATTCGGGGGGAAAAAATGCATTCATTTCTCTCTCTCTTTTTCCCCCTCTCAGCGCAACGTGAAAAGTTCCCAGTACAGGACAATTGAGGATGACTTGGTATCAGCCCTCATAAAATCCGGATGTATTCCGGAAAACCACGGAGAAGACATGAAGAAAATGTCGTTTCAGAGATGTGCCCGGACCGATAAGGTAATACTGGTAGCTTTTGACTTAATGACCATTGGTTTAATGACGGGGCATTAAAGATTGTGCTGAAAAGGTAAGAAAGGTGGTTGTGAAGATCCCGGCAGTTACCCCAATTAAATCATGAGCCAACTTCCAAAACTAAAGAGGATTTATTAGGAATTAACATGTCCAGCTGGCTGTAGCCAAGTCTGAGACACATTCATTGTCACCCTTGACCCTGGGTTCCCCCCACCCACCCCTCTGGGTGTATCATAATTCATATTCTCCAATGAGACACATCCATAGCCAAGAGTCATCGATCATGTTCTCCAGTTAGATTTTTGGGCGGCAGAAACTTCAGTCACCTAGTTACAATCCCTGAAAAACTATGCATGGAATGCACTTTCAGTTTCCAATTGGCCGCACTGCTCTTTCAAACCTCTTTCTCGCCTCCCCCTCCCCCACTTTCTGTTGGCAACTATAAAACGGCCATTAAAAATGTTTTATGAGTTGACAGGTGGTTTTTAAATGAACCGCTTTTTCCCCCCTGGGACTTATTTTTAACATTTAATATTTTCATGTCTGTGAAACGTAAATTGAGTTGCAAACGTTCTTTGAAATGGGATTCAGTGGCCTTTTTATCCAATGTACCAATTCTGCCCAGTTCTATTGTTCCTCATTTTTATTTAATTTCTTTTTTCTTTCTTTTTTTTGGGGGGGGGTGAAAAATTCAGGGCGTGTCTGCGGCCGGACAGATCGTTTCCTTGAAGGTCTGGCTGATCGAAGATATTTTACAGAAGATTAACGAGCATCTTCCTTCTCACATAAGAATTTTAGGTAAGGGAGAGTATAAGCGCTTTGGAATTATAAGGCATAAGAAACTTGGGGGTGGGGGAGTGTTTCTGTGGAGATTCAAGTCATCCAGATCATGGTTGTCCCAAAGGAGCTTTTTCAGGAGGCAACTGGACTTTCTTTGTTTTTCTTTGAAGACATTTTGCTTCTCATCCAAGAAGCTTCTTCAGCTCTTGACTGGATGGTGGGAATGGAAGGATTGATACTCCTTGCAGACAAGCTGGTCATTTGCATTCTTTTTTGGGGGGTGGGAGGGTTTAGGGAAAAAAACCTCATGGCCCAGAGGTTGGGGACCCCTGCCCTAGGACACTGCACCTGTTGTAAATAAATGCTGGTTCCCAAGATACCCAAAAATTTTAGAATAACACTTTTAGAATAACAGAGGTGGAAGGGACCTTGGAGGTCTTCTAGTCCAACTTCCTGCTCAGGCAGGAAACCCTATACCATTTCTGATACCATTTTTGATCCGATCAAATCTAGATTCAGATCATCCCAAGAGATTCCTTTTTAAGGAAACCACTTTTAATCAGGTTTGGGCATTCCACTTCAATTCAGCATTTAATCTATTATTAAAAGGCCCGTACTATGGTGTAAGTCAGTGGTCTTCAAACTTGACATCTTTAAGATTTGTGGACTTCAAGCCCCAGAATTCCTCCTCCAGCCCTGTTAGCTCAGGAATTCTGGGAGTTGAAGTCCACAAGTCTTAAGCTTGGCAAGTTTGAAGACCCTTGGATTAGATGGATGGATGGATGGATGGATGGATGGATGGATGGATGGATGGATAGATAGATAGATAGATAGATAGATAGATAGATAGATAGATAGATAATAGATACAGATGAGATAGAATTCAGTGGTTTTCAAACTTGACAGTTTGAAGACTTGTGGACTTCAACTCTCAGAATTGTTCCTCCTCCAGTCCTGTTAGCTCAGGAATTCTGGGAGTTGAAGTCCACAAGTCTTAAACTTGCCAAGTTTGAAGGCCCTTGGTGTAAGTTCTTGTATTTTGATCCTGCCCAGCTGTGAAAAAATTACAAAGATTGACCCGAAGTTGACATTGTCCTAAAGTTTTGTCTGATAAACAAAAAAACAGGGCTGAAAAGAGTGACTGGAAAATTCAATTCCAAGAACAGATGCGATGCCCGGACCTATTCGTACATGCTGCCGACGTTTGCCTTTGCCCACAAGGATGACGCTTCTCCGGGTGAAATCTACCGCTTGAGTGCTGAGACTTTGGACACTGTCAACGACCTCCTGGCTTGCTACAGAGGCACCCACAACTTCCATAACTTCACCTCCCAGAAGGGCCCCAAGGATCCCAGTGCCAAGCGTTACATCATGGAGATGTTCTGCGAAGAGCCCTTCGTGAGGGACGGTGTGGAGTTCGCGGTAGTGAAGGTGAAAGGACAGAGTTTCATGATGCACCAGATCCGGAAAATGATCGGCTTGGTGATCGCGATCGTCAAGGGACACGCCGCCCAATCCATCATGGAGCAGAGCTGGGGAGAGGAGAAGGTGGACATCCCCAAGGCTCCTGGGCTGGGCCTGATTTTGGAACGGGTCCACTTTGAGAGCTACAACCAACGGTTTGGGGACGACGGTCTCCACGAAGCCCTGGAATGGGCAGAAGAAGAGGGGAAGATTGCGGCTTTCAAAGAGCAGCACATCTACCCCACCATTATCAACACGGAGAAGGAAGAAAAGTCCATGGTGAACTGGCTGGAGACGCTCTTCAACCATCAGTTTGATTCCACCATCTCAAGGCTGCAGGAAGACACCAGAGATGCCAAGGTAAGGGGAAAAGATTTGGGCTCCCTCCTCCTCAGCCCAAGAACCAGTGGGGTTCAGTGGTGATGGGGCTGGACTAGACGTGGTGAGGCTCATATTGAAGTCCCATCTCGACTAAGCTATCTGGGTAACGTTGGGTCTTTCTCAGCCCACAGATTTATCATTGTGGGGATAACATGATGGGAGACGCTGATGGAGATTCCATGGAGGTTCTTGGAGAAAGGAGAATATAAGAATGTCCCAAAGGTGCTGTCAAAAAGAGAACTGGATGAATCATCGTTGAAGGAAGTCCAGTTGCCTTTTTGAAAGCACCTTTGAGACATCTGTGACCTAGTTGACTTAGAATAGAATGCTTTATTAGCCAAGTATGATTGGGCACACAAGGAATTTGTCTTGGTGCATGTGCTCTCAGTGTACATAAAAAAAGAAAAGATATATTCATCAAGAGTGAAGAATCATAAAGTACAACACTTAATGATAGTCATGGGGTACAATAAGCAATCAAATCATACCAGGAAACAGTCAATATAAATCATAAGGATACAAGCAACAAAGTTACAGTCATACAGTCACAAGTGGAAGGGGGTAGGTGATAAGGACTGATGAGAAGATTAATAGTAATAGTAGTGCAGACTTTGTAAATAGTTGGACAGTGTTGTGGGAATTATTTTTTTAGCAGAGTGATGGTGTGTGGGAAAAAACTGTCCTTGTGGCTAGTTGTTCTGGTGTGCAGTGCTCTATAGCGTCATTTTGAGGGTAGGAGTTGAAACAGTTTATGTCCGGGATGTGAGGGGTCTGTAGATATTTTTTATAAATAGAATAGAATAGAATTCTTTATTGGCCAAGTGTGATTGGACACACAAGGAATTGGTCTTGGTGCAGATTCTCTTAGTGTACATAAAAGGAAAGATACATTCGTCAAGAATCATAAGATACAACACTTAATAAGAGTCATAGGGTACAAATAAGCAATCAAATCATACTAGGAAACAATAAAAACTATAAGAATACAAGTAACAAGATTACAGTCATGCAGTCATAAGTGGGAGGAGATGGATAGATAAAAGTATATCTATTTTATTTAACTACAGATGGTCTCCATCTTAGATTTTTATGGAGATCTCCGTAGATAAAAATCTAGGAAGGAAGCAAGTTTGCAACTTCCAACCATGATATTGCGGATTGCCTTGTGTGGGGGTTTGCTTTGGGAAGAATTAAAGTCTCAAAGATGTCCGTCCCCTCCCAATAGGCAACTGGACTTTTTGTTTTTATTTCTTTCAAAACATTTTGCTTCTCATCCAAGAAGCTTCTTCAGTTCGTGGATGAGAAATGACACATTTTCAAGGGGGAAAAAAAACCCCATAAAGTCCAGTTGCCTTTTGAGGGAAACCCCCCCACTTTTGGGACAGTATAATGACCTGGATGATGGAGAATTTCCATTGAAGAATTAAAGTGCTTCTTTGCTTCTTCTTTCAGTCTGATCCTGATGGCAGCGATGGATGTGAAGACAATTCTGATTGAGGATTCCAGGCACAGTTTGATACTATGGATTCACGATTCTTTGGCCTGAAAAATCAAGCTTTTTTTTCAATGATGGGTGTTCCTTAGGCTTGGAACACAGATGAACAAGGACCGAAGTTACATTTCTCATCCTCTCTGCAGCAGTGGAGACAACGCTAGCTTGAAAAAAGCACTACTTTAATTATGTTCGATAAAAAATAACTTTTAAAAACATGTTGGAGAAAAATAGTTATCGGACTCGTACAGATAAGTGCAAGCCGTTAAGAATGCTCTTCCCTTTTGGTTTTTCCAACAGCCAAAATTAATTGTTCTTTTGGAAAGCTTTCTGTGATTATTGGCTCAGCCAAGTAATAAGGTTTTTGGAAACTTACTTCCTTTTGTAAAAACAATATTTTAATTTTTTTTAAAAAATTTTTCCACTTTCTCATAGACCAAATAATGTGGTGGTTGAAACAAACTCTGGGTTGGAACAACTGGGTTTCATCTCCATTTTTTTAGAAAATTGTCTATTTCAGGTTTTTTTTAGTGCTCCTTTTGAAATAATAATAATAAAGGCTTCTTATGACACAAAGTGCAAAGGTTTTTTAAAAATGATTTCTAATGCAGGTTGCATGTAATGCTGCCATAAGGTTGTTGATCTGGGGGAAGGTCAGAGGACATTTTAAGATTTGGAAGCCACCAAGAAAAAGAAATCAGAATGTTGTTGTTTTGCTTACTAGGTGACTAGCTGTACAGGTAGTTGTCGACGTATTTATTTAGTGACCATTCGAAGTTATGACAACGCTGAAAAAAGTGACTGAATATTTGCAAGTCAAGGATGAGTATATGGATGATTATGAATTCCCCAACAAAAACAGAATAAAGGAACAGTTTAGCTGCAAATAAATGGCTATTATCATTTATTTGGTGAATTGGGGTTTTAATCCAATTATTTATGTCAATACATTTTTATGAGCAAAATGCATGACCATGGGAGAGGCAGTTTGTTGGAAAACGTTTATGATAATGATCCGGTTTAAAAAAACACCTTTATCTCTTGGAGGGGAATCTGAAGAGCAAAACCTACAATCTCCATGATAGAATCCACCTTTTTGTTATTCTCCTTGTGCCAGCTTGAAAAATCAGAATTTCACATTCCTGCAGCTCTTATTTTTAAATATAAGTCAAGAATGAATGAATGGTGTAGGGTCTCCTGCTTTTTTTTTGGGGGGGGGGTTGGACTAGATGACCTACAAGTTCCCTTCCAACTGTTAATCTGAGTTGAGTTGAGGACAGGCGAACGTGTATAATTCGCTTTTTTTTCCCCCCACAGTATTTGTCCCATCTTGGTTTCCGTAGTGGGAATCGTGTTTTGCTAGTTATTCCCTCCCGTTTACGAAGATTTTCCCCCATCCATTGCGCCTGCCTACCGGAACTGTACGTTGGATTCGACCAATAGAATAGCTCTTTCCCCCCCCATGAAGAGCTTGTGCTTTTGAGCAAACTTGGCGACATGAAGTTTGCACGAGAGGAAAAAAATGGATAGAACTAGTAAGTAGATTAAATTCTTTTTAAAAATGAGGATTAAATTCATTTTTTTAAACAATAAGGAAGGACATTTTCCTGGCTGGTGGAAACTTAAAAAGTATATATAAATATAAGTGAAATTTTCAGCCAGTGGAATGGCTGAATGGGTTTGTAGGGTGTGAATTTTATAGGTATTTTATGGTTTTTTTTAACATGCTTGTTGTTTTTTGCTTGCTTTTCAATAGGTTTATGGCTCTTTGGAATTGTTTTTATAGTTTTAGTTGCTTGCAAGCCTCCTAGAGTCCTTTGGAGGAGAGGCGCGGTTTTATAAACATACATTAATAAGCAAATAAATGTAATTCCATCATGGGTTCAGCACAGGTATCTGGGTTTGGCTGATTTGGGATCCAAGGGTGTGAAAATGGAATAATTAATATAAGATAGATTAATTCCATCATTTGTTGAGAGAGGGTTTTTTTTAATTTTTACTGGTTTTGTATTAATTACATTTCTTAGTGCTTAAACGTGTTGTCTGGGTATTTAATTTGCTTAGCAATTCTGATTATATTCTTAATCTCCACCTCTTTTTTTCCCCAACCACTGGTAACATAGATTCAATATTTAATACCTATTCTGTGTCTTCTTTCTGCTTAATTTTCAATGCCAATCTATAAATTTCTGCACAGTCTAGTTATTATGCAAATATAATCCTCGCTGCTGTTACATTAGTTTCCTTATCTATTTTTATGATATTATTTTTCTTTTATATATATATAAAAGTGAAATACCAATCACGCATCATCACAAAATCTCCAGAACTGAAAAGTCTACAAACTTGAAATTTGGCCCATGTGTTCCTTTGGGCTTCTAGGTGCTCACTAAGAAAGGATTTTTAGAAATGACCATCAGAGCTATTAGAGTATTTCCTATATTATTATTATTAACACGCTCTGATGCTAAGGAGTTCTACTCCCCCTCCCCACCAGAAAAGAAATCTCTTCCAAATGCAAAACACAAGCAAAGGAGAGGAGTTTCAGTTTCAGTTTTACTTTCACAGCACCAAGCAGCTTTAGTACAGAACACTTGAGCTAGGCCATGCCCAGGCTCCTTGCTGTCTCCTTGCTTACACAGCAAATACTGTTTCAGTTTCCAAACAGCCCTTAACGCTCTCACATACTGACAGGATGTTAGCCAGATGAATACCGATGGATGCTGGTAGGCAGAGGCAGAATTTTTTCCCCCTTATTTTCCTCCCCCAAGACTAAGCCCGACCACATAGTTTCATAGCAAAGCACAGGTATCTAGCTAGTACCTAGTAAAAACAGTTCAGGTTTAAAATCTACACGAGAGATTTATGAATGGTGCAATAATCAGAATATTAATCGCATAAATCTCCTGCTTTTCCTCAGCCTTACTCCAGAGGCTCCACAACCCATGGAGTGCCTTGGCATTGCCTGAGGAGACAGTGAAAGTGTTTCTGAACTGGATGTCCAGAAGGGGACTTCATCCACTTTGAGGCTTACAGTTGGAACAAACATTCTTTTTGTTACCTGTTGATTGATTGGGGAGCAGTAAATTATCTCATATCTGGCTTACTAAATGCATAATTAGGAATTTCTGTTTCTGTTCTTTTTCCATTTTAGGCACTTGGATTCTAACTGTGATCCTCATGATGGACAGCGCCGACCGAATGCCAGTCACACTTACATAACGATCACAATTGATCTCCAGAACAAATCCCAGCAGTATAAATAATGTATTGATCTTCAGTTCTTCACAAGATCATACCAAGGTTCTCTCCTTTGGAATACGGGCAGAATATGAGTGAGTCATTTGAATTAACTGGCTTGTGACCTCTAAACATTGGAAGGAATTGGCCTGTTGTTAGGAGCATTGAATGTTGGAATATCGTTAAGAAGCTTAGCTGTTTGAGAGGCCCACGTAAAAAAGCAATGTGGTTTTCCTAAGTCACACATTTTAAAACAAAAGTTAACAGTGGCAGAGGCATGCAGAATCCAAAACCAAGCTGTATCGCGGTTTAGGATGAGATAGGATATCAGCCCCTTGAGGTAGGGTTAGATAGGATCACATTGTAGGCCAGATTGTTCTATCTGTCCTATCTAAAAATTTCTTTTGGTTCTTGCATGAAATTCCTAGTGGCTTCCCTGCTAAAATTCTACCCTGTTCAGGACAGAATTTTAGAGGTCTGAAAAAGTGAGATTAGGGTGTGTCTCATTTAAACATCCCATCTGTCCAAATGTATAATCTGTAACTGCAGTGGAATAAATTGGATTTTAACAGGATGATTGTGTCTGAACTTATTTGAAACTTTTTTAAAAAAGTTGCCAATGGCACATAAACAATAGAAAGGCTCAGCTCACATGAGAAAATGGTATCGGTCTTGGCGTCATTGTTTAAAGTGCCTCCGGGTTTAAAGTGCCTCCGGGTTGAAAGGATTAGCGGCTGGCATCTCCCCCCGCCCGAACCCTGGTGGGGGGGCAGTCCTTTCATGTCCCTGCAAGGAGCTGGAGTGAAAGGAGCTCACCCTGACATACAGCAGGTCTCAGGTTTCGAACCCAAGCTTGCTAACCTCCAACCCAGCATTCTAACCATGCCAGCCAGCACGCTCAGTTTATACAGGTGAGAAAGGTGGAAAGAGAAGGAGGTTATGACGAACACCAAGTTTAGGTTAGTTTATTGTCATTGCACCTCGTCCAATGAAATTAAATACAATCTTCAGTGTACATTATGACTATGAAAATAAAACACAAACACACATTCTTCACATTCTATACATTGAATGGAAAACTCCTGATATTGCATGAATATTGCACTATGCAGTAGAATTCAATAGAGTTATTGTCCTGGGATAGAAGCTGTTTTTCAGCCTATTTGTCCTTGTTTTTATTATCCAGTACTGTCTGCCAGATGGTAATAGTTAAAAAAAAGGGTGCCCAGGATGAGATGGATCTTTGAGGATGTTTTGAACTTTCTTAAGGCAGCGGGAGCTCTAAAGCTCTTCCAAAGAGGGGAGAGGGCAACCCATGATCCTCTGGGCAATGATCTTTTAACCCTCTGGGGTGCTGTCCTATCTGCCCCTGTGCAATTGGCAAACCATACAGAGGTGCAATAAGTTAAGATACTCTCTATGGTGCAGCGGTCAGCAGCAGTTTTTCATTCAGTTGTTTTCTGAGAAGTCTCAGATAGTATAATTTCTGCTGGGCCCTTTTGACCAGGGCTGCAATGTGAGCACCCCAGGTCAGGTCCTCTTTTATGGTAACACACAGAAACTTAAAACAGGCCAGTTGCTCCACTCGGTCTCCATTGAGAAGCAAGGACTGGATGTCTGATCTGTTCCTTCTATAGTCCACTATAAGCTCCTTAGTCTTATTGGTGTTGAGGACCAAGTTATTGTCTCCACACCACGAAAGCAACCATTGGTCCACCTCATCTCAGTAGGCAGACTCATCCCCTCCCCAGAGAGGAGTCCACCACTGTTGTATCATCTGCAAATTTAGTATGGACAGACTCAAGTTACTGGACTGATGGGGGAAGAACTAAAGGACCAGGTCAGAGATAAATTATCTGGGAGAAAGGCTTAGACTTTACTGTCACTTTAAATGTACACTAATCAGTATACATTAAAATGAAATTTTGTGGCATACAGCTCTCAGAAGGGTCACCACCTCCGATATGCGTATACCCCCATATATGACACAAACCACACAGTTTGGATGTATACATGTTTATGGTGAGAAAAATGAATCTTGTGAGTTTACCAGATGGATGGCATAGGGTACAAAGCTGTTATAGAATCTGGTAGTCCTGCTAGAAATCCTTCGAAACCTCCTCCCAGAGGGATGCACAGAAACAGACCGTGGAGATGGTATGTGGGGTCTCTAACAATGCTTTGAGGTCCAAGCGCAGCACTTAATAAGCAGTATTCTGAATAAAGGAAGCGAGTGTTCTATAAGCTTGACTGTTCTTACCACTCTGTATGGAAAATCTTATGTGGTCAGTAGGAAATGAAAATAGGAATTGATGGCACACAGTAAGTCAACTCCAGAGTTGCAGCATACATGCCTATCTTTTAGGTTTGAAGTTTTCCTGATTTGAGTCCAATTTCTGCAAAGCAAAAGCCCATGCAAACAATAAAGAATGTCCCACTCGTATTAGGCACCCTAAGTTGCTTTGCAGAGTGAGATGGGCAGCATAACTGAGAGCATTTGCACCAAGGCAAACTCCTTGTGTGTCCAATGACACTTGGCCAATAAGGAATTCTATTCTATAAAAACTTAATATTGCAAGATCCAATCTGGATCGGTCATTGGGACCAGAGGTTTAGTCTTCCTAAATATTAAATTTATAGTCTTAATAAATATTGTTCACTGGAAAGTCAGGGCAGCCAGCTTATCTTTCCACATGAAATAAAAAATAGTTCATTTTCTATTGCATTTTTTTGCAATAGAATGCATTCAAGAATGCATGAATAGTGGGATCAATAGAGTACGAATCTCCTTAAGAGAATCCTAAAACCCCATTTGCTTATTTAGAAAATGCAGGACTTTATTCCTTTTAATTAGCAATGCTTCCCCATTGCGCATGCGGAGTGCTGACTTCTTGCCCTTGCTTCCTTCCCGTTTCGTCCCTAAGCCAGGCGGGGTCTCTTTCCGCATGCGCACCTAATTTCTTCCAAGCCCGCTATACAATTGCAAAGGAGCGGGGAAAAATCCCGTCGTTTTCCTGATGATTTTTTTTTTTTGTCCCTTGCCGGCGCTCGTCCGCTGGCGCATGCGCCCTTTTTTGTTTTCTTCCTCAAGCTCCTCCCTTTCCTCAGGCTCCTCCCCGCGCCTTCAATCCGTTTCCTGTCAGGAGCGGATGGCCGAGGCTGGGCCCGGCTCGGAGCGGGCCGTCTTCGCTGAGCATCGGCGGACGCTTCGCTCGCGCGCTCCGGCTTCCCGAGAGCGACGCGGCGGGAGGCGTAAAAAAAAAAAGGTAAGCAGCGGGGCCGCGGGTGGGAAGGCAGGCGGCTTAGGCCTCACGGAAAGGAACGTTACGGTCCCCGCTCTTCCCCCCCCCTCCCCTCCTCCCAGGCGTCCGCGCGCCTGCTGACAGAAATAACGGGAAGCGGCAAAGGCCAAAAAGGGGAGGTTGCGGGAAAGGCGAACGCGGTTTTTTGTTTTTACCCCCTAGCTATGGAAGGTTTATTTGCTGGACTCGGAAACCGGCTGCCTTTCTGGGCTGTTTGCTCGTCCTCTCCCTCTGCATCCTGTTTAGGGTGAACGGCCACGATTAACGGTCCTCTCTGGACTCAACAGGTTGCTGGGGGTCCCTAAAGGATAATATATATGATGCTCTGGATAATTGATCAGTCAATGCACCGTATCCAAGACGAGCATCAGCCACAGTGAAGTAGAATAAAGTAAGATAGAGTGAAGGTGGGGAGCGGGGAGATACAACAGCCGAGGTGAGATAAAATAGGATAAAGTGTAGCCGGTAAGAAAAAAGGGGAGGTTTTTGTTTTTTTTTAAAGTGAGATTGAATAGTATAAAATGGAAGAACAATTTTATTTTAAGTCAATGGGCCGTATCCATGATGTGAGCATCAGCCACAGTGGAGTAGAATAAAATAATAAAATAAAAGTAGAATAAAATAAGATACAGTGAAAGGGGGGAGATACAACAGCCGAGGTGAGATCAAACAGGATAAAAGGTAGCAGGTAAGATAAAGTGGAGGTTAAAAAAAAGTGAGATCAAATAGTATAAGGTGAAGGAGGAGATAAGGAAAGAAGGATGGAAAGAGGAGAAGACGACTTTATTACGTCCATGGGCCATATCAAAGATGTAGAAGAAAACGAAACAAGATACAGTGAAGGGGGAAAATACAACAGCCGAGGTGAGATAAAATAAGATAAAATGTAGCCGGTAAGATAAAGTGAAGGTTTTTTTTTTTAAAAAAAGTGAGATTGAATAGTATAAAATGGAAGAAAAACTTTATTTTAAGTCAACGGGCTGTATCCATGAAGAGCATCAGCCACAGTGAAGTAGAATAAAATAAGATACAGTGAAGGGGGGGAGAGATGAAACAGCCAAGGTAAGATAAAATAGGATAAAAGGTAGCAGGTAAGATAAATTGAAGGTAAAAAAGTGAGATCAAACAGTATAAGGTGAAGGAGGAGAAAAGGGAAGGAGGAGGAGGAAGGATAGAAGGAGGAAGATGGAAAGAAGAGAAGACTTTATTAAGTCAATGGGCCGTATCAAAGATGAGCATCAGCCACAGTGAAGTAGAATAAAATGAAATAAGATACAGTGAAGTGGGGGAGGGAGATGAAACAGCTGAGATGAGATAAAATGAGATAAAAGGTAGCAGGTAAGATAAAGTAGAGCAAGCTTCTTCAAACTTGACAGCTTTAAGACTTGTGGACTTCCAACTCCCAGAATTCCTGAGCTAACATGACTGGAGGAGGAATTCTGAGAGTTGAAGTCCACAAGTCTTGAAGCTGTCAAGTTTGAAGACCCCTGAAGTGGAGGTTTTTAAAAAAAGTGAGATTGAATAGTATAAAACGGAAGAAGAACATTATTTTAAGTCAATGGACCGTATTAAAGAAAAGCATTGCCCACAGGAAAATAGAGTAAAATAGGACTCTGTGTGAAGGAAGATAAAAAAGGATAAAATATAGTAGGTAAAAAAGGTAAAAGGAGTAAGATCAAATAGTATAAGGTGAAGGGGAAGAAAAGGGAAGGAGGAAGGATGGAAAGAGAAGGATGTAAGGAGAAGACAACTTTATTAAGCCAATGGATTGTATCAAAGATGAGCAACAGGCACAGTAAAATAGAATAAAATGAGATAAGATAAAGTGAAGGAAGATAGAACAGCTACAGTGAGATAAAATAGGATAAAACGTAGTAGGTAAGATAAAGTGAGGGTAAAAGGAATAAGATCAAATAGTAAAAGAAAGTGGAAGAGGAGGAGGAGGAAGGGAATGAGAAGACTTAAGGCAATGGACCATATCAAAGATGAGCATCGGGCACAGTACAATAGAGTAAAATGAAATAAGATACAGTGATGTAAGATAAAACAGGATAAAATGTCAGATAAAGTGAAGATAGAACAGTAAGTTAATGTAGTCTAAGGTGAAATAGAAGAAGAGAATATTATTAATCAAGTCAGTTGACTCCATCCAACTAATACAAAGATGCAAACAGGTAAAAAGAAAATGAAAGTTCATAATAGATCAGCACTCTTACAGTTATCTCGCATCTGATCAAGGTGTTCTGTCCTATTTGAGCTGGGCTTTGAAACGAAGAGCTCTCAGTCTTATTGATGATGTGTAGGTTTGTTCCCTGCCAGAAGTAATATTTTTTAGTTTTTTAAATAAGGGTTTAAATGGGCCACCCTTTCTGGAGAGTACAATTTCAAATTGACAAGGATGCTTCCAGTATCGTCAATTGCTGAAACTTCTAAGCCCAAGTTTTCGCACCCCCTGGAATATTGTCTTGCCCCCCCTCCCAGGTTGGGAATCCCTGCCCTAATGGAACGTTGTCTCCCGTCTCCTTTTAGAACTCGAGGCTGCTGTCAGCGCGATAATGCACCATGGGACCGGTTCACAAAATGCACAGCGCCAGCTCCAGAGGTCCCGATCCTTCACCGGCAGCGAGAGCGACGATCAGCAGGCCAACTTGCCGCAGTCCCTGTCGCCTTCCTTCGCTCCTTCAGCCAGCCCTTCTGCCCCTCAGTCTCCCAGCTACCAAATCCAGCAGTTTATCATGAGCCGCAGCCCAGTTGCAGGGCAGAACGTGAACATCACCTTGCAGAATGTGGGACCCGTTTCTACTGCCAGCCAGCAGATCACCCTGACCCCGTTGCCGATCCCGAGCCCGACCTCCCCCGGTTTTCAGTTCAGCCCTCAACAAAGGCGGTTCGAGCATGGCTCCCCCTCCTACATCCAGGTCACTTCACCGTTGCCCCCTCAGGTCCAGTCGCAGAGCCCCACCCAGCCCTGCTCGGTGTCCGTTCAGACCCTATCGAGCGTCCGAGCAGGCACGCCGGGCCCCGGCTTGGGCATGTGCAGCCAGAGCCCGACGCGAGGCTTCGTGGACGCCAGCGTGTTGGTGAGGCAGATCAGCCTGAGCCCTTCGAATGGCGGAGGGCACTTCGTCTATCAGGAAGGATCCGGCCTTGCCCAGATCGCTCAAAGCGGCACGGCTCAGGTCCAGCTCTCGTCCTCGGGCACCTCGGCGACCGTCCGAGAACGCAGGCTGTCGCAGCCCCATTCTCAGACCGGAGGGACCATCCACCATCTCGGACCTCAGAGCCCCGTGACTAGCGGAGGAAATATCCAAGGTTTGCCCAACCCCGGACACATCACCACCAGCAACCTGCCGCCACAGATCAGCAACATCATCCAAGGGATGCAGCAGCAGCAGCAGCAGCAGCAGCAAGGGCAGCCCTCAAACAGAACTTTGGGCTTTGACAGGACTTCTTCCGGATTAATCGCCGGGGTGGGAGGCCCTGCTTTCGGCATCACGTCCCCACCGCCTCCCACAAGCCCTTCCCGGGCCAGCATCCCTCAAGGACTAACCGGCCACCCGCTAGGCCCTTCGGTTTGTTCCGTGGTGAAAAAACCCAAAAAGGTCGAGGAAATCCCCCCAGCCACCCCAGAAGCCGCTCAGATGAGGAAGCAGTGCCTGGAGCACCACTTCAAGCAGACGGAGGCTTTGAAAGACGCGTTCAAGGAGTACCTGGTCGAGCTGTTCTTCTTGCAGCACCTGCAAGGGAACATGATGGACTTCTTGGCCTTTAAGAAGAAGCATTGCGTGCCGCTGCAGGCCTACCTTCGGCAGAACGACCTGGACCTGGAGGAGGAGGAGGAGGAAGAGCAATCGGAGGTGATCAACGATGAGGTAGGGACTCTCTTTGTCCACCTAGGCTAAAGCCGAGCATGCTCGTGTTTTCGGAGGTGTGACGGCTCTGCCGACCTAAACGAAGTTGAATTGGGATTTTTTTGTCAGGGAGAAACGTTTTTTAGGAGGGGGTGGGTCGTTCGGCTGGTTCCAGCGGTTAATGGAGGGGTCTCCCAAACTTGGCAACTTTAAAGCTTGTGGACTTCAAATCCTGGAATCCTCCAGCTAACATAGCTAGAGACCTCAAGTTTGGAGACTTCTAAGTTAATGCATCAGGTCTGCCAAATTCGTTCCGAATGGCCGGGTTAAGACTCGAGCTAACACAAGGGATGCAGGGTGTTCGTTTTGGATTGGGGTCAACGTAGACGCCTCTTTCCATTCATCTGTGAAGGGTCCTTATAAAGTGGGGAAGTGGAAGCTCCAAGGAGATGGAAAAGTCTCCTTGTGAATTGTGCTCGTGTCTTCAGAGAGACCACAGGCTGCAAAGGAGGTTGACGAAATCGTCCTTTGCAGGAGTTAGAACTGAGCTTGAAATCATTTTAAGTCTTGGGTTCTGCTTCACTTTGTCACCTCACTTTGCGATCTGAGATTTTCTTCTAGTTATCACTCAAAAAAGTATTATCGGAAAAAAAACCCTGTTTTAATAAGGAATCAGTTGTGTTTATTTATACTCGTATCCTCAAGTATGGAGAAAAAGGTGCAGGAATTTGATCCAGTTCTGTGGACTTTTTTTTTTTTTTACACATAGATATTAACTATCACTGACAGAACCTAGATGTAATTTTTGGACCCTGATTCATGTTCCTTATGGTTTTTTTTTTAAGTTGCAAATTGTTTACCCCTATCTTTGATTATCTTGCTGAAAATATCCAATCTGCAGCTTTTTTTTCCTGAAAGTAAAAAAGTTTTAATGTAATTCTTTCCATGCCCTTTTTGAATTTAGTGAGACTTCTTGTTAGATAATTCTATACAGAATTGCAATCAAAAGTAGTTACAGTTGAGAATTGCAACCTAAAGTTAAAACATGTTAACATTTTATAAACTGGTGTTTGTTATCTACTCCTAGTTAATTGTAAAACTGTATAAACTTGCCAATCTTTTATTCTGAACTGTGGTTACTCATATACACAGCTTTATTAAGAGAGAAATCTTTGATTGGAATTTTACTAATAGTTGATGTTCTACAATTCCAGGTTGGGGTGTCATCCATGTAACAAAAAGTTGTTTTCTGAGATTTTTTTTTTGAAGCTTCGTAAATTGACTCAATTGCTGTTTAACTTTATTAAAAATATAGAATATATGGATTTGGACTTGCAGGCACCATTTCCTGAGAGAGGTTTAAATTATGGCAGATTTGGTTTTAATAAAAAGTAGTGAGTATAATTGTAGCATGATAAATTAATAGAATGGTTGCCTTCATCACAGTGATAATGGCCGTGTTCCTAAAAAACTAGGGATATTGAAGGGAGAGCAGGCTTTCAAATTAGATGGATTGTTCATTAGGCATAATAAATATTCAGAAGGCAATAAATGCTGTATCTCCATCACACAGGAAATTAATTATTTTGTGCTGCTGAATTAATCCTAATAAAGCCAGGAGAACCTATCACATCGATGTAATGCGCCTTTGTTTGATTTTAAACTTTTAATATTTAGGCAAAGGCTCCGTGTTTTAAAAGCAGGTATTGGGAAAGTACTGTTAAAATCTGTTCACCTGAGAAAGGTGAGCTGCAACAACAACAAAAAAAAACCTAGCTTTTCTGGACAAAATTAATGAAGCTGTTTTCTATTCATTGTGACAATTTAAAAGAATGGCTTTTAACTGTCTCTATCCTCCAAGGCATATTTTTTTAATGGTCTATTAAATTTATGCAATTGTTGGATTTTTGTGACACACAGGCATTTGCTTCCCATTTTTAATCTGCAAGTAATCTTTATTTGATGCAGTTGTTGTTTAGTCGGACTGGGCAAATGTTTTTGGTCTCTATCCAGTTAAATGTTTCTTACACGTTTATGCTCATTTTGGAAATTCTGCTCATAGGTCAGTAAGGGAGGAGTCAAAAATGGTCTAAAGGGATTTAGGAAAATTAGAAGGAAATACTCGTAGCTCAGAGTTGAACTGTGAGATTTTGGTGTTCTCTGAGCTTGGTTGTTTTCTTGCAGATGTTTCATGACCCAACTAGGGAATGTCATCAGTGCTAGAAGGGAGAGTTGTTTGCTGACTTTTTATATATTAGTCACTTGCCCTGTCAGTGGTGGTGGGAATGTCTTTGATGGCTCCTTGATTAGGCTGTTTACCAACAATCAAGCTGTAAACAATACTCCAATCCAGGAACTATCCACCTGGACAAAGAATCAAACTGTAAACAACAGCCTTATCAAGGAATCACAGAGACCACTCCCACCAATACTTACAGGGCAAGCCACTAGTATATAGGTATAATCTTCAACTTACAACAGTTCATTTAGTGACCGAAGTTAGAATGGCACTGAAAAAAGTGACATAACTATTGATCAAAGGGCTCAGTGGCTAAGATGCTGAGCTTGTCGATCAGGAAGGTCAGCAGTTCAAATCCCTAGAAAGTGCACCTTCGGTGTTCAGTCATGCCAGCCACATGACCACGGAGACGTCTTCGGACAGTCCTGGCTCTTCAGCTTTGTAACGGAGATGAGCACTGCCCCTTAGAGCCGGAAATGACTAGCACATATGTGCGAGGGGAACCTTTACTTTAACTATTGATCATATGATCAAAATTCAGACGCTTGGCAACCGGTTCATACTTACGACCGTTGCTATGTCCCAAGGGCATGTGATTCCCCCTGCAGTGATTCCCTGCTGCAAGAAAAGTCATAAAACGGGGCAAAAGTCACTTTAATAAAAGTCCCACTGAACAACAGAAATGTGGTCGTAAGAAGACCAAAGGTAAAGCTTCCCCTGGCACCTATGTGCTAGTTGTTTCTGGCTCTAGGGGGTGGTGCTCATCTCCCTTACAAGCCAAAGAGCCAGCGCTGTCCAAAGACGTCTCTGTGGTCTTGTGGCCGGCAGGACTAAATGCCGAAGGCGCACAGAACGCGGTTCCCTTCCCACCAAAGTGGTCCCTGTTTTGCTACTTGCATTTTTTACATGCTTTCGAACTGGTAGGTTGGCAGAAGCTGGGATAAGTAACGGGAGCTCACTCCATTACACGGCACTAGGGATTCGAACCAACAAACTGCCGATCTTTCTGATCGACAAGCTCAGCATCTTAGCCATGGAGCCTCCGTGTCCCTTTAAGTAGAAGACTAGCTGTATGCAAAAGAGAGCGAACCCCACTCCCTTGTAACACTGATGATGTTACCTAGTTGAGTTGCAAAATGCCTGCAAACTAAGCCACTGAGTTCAGAGAGCATCAAGTACCTCACAGGGTTTAGGAAAAGCTTTCACAAAACCACAAAGCACCCAACTTGTCCAGTCAGCCAACGATAGTGTGCGACACATTGACCCCGAAGCTATTCCAGTGTCTCTTCCTTCACTTTGTATATTGTAATGTCCTTCTCTTCTTCACCATCTTCTGCTAAGCTCAAGCAACACACCTCATCGCTCGCCTAGGTTGTGGGAATGGTGATGGTTGGTGGGCTGGCAGGGAACGGGAGGTTGTACACTCATTGCTTAATAAATGTCTGGGGGCTTTTCTGAGTTGTCAACTGTCTGTCACGCTAATGTTGTCGTTTGTTAGAAAGCCAAGATCTCAAGACTTTAACCCACGCTAATGTCTACATGCAATTTCAACTTAAGACTTTTTTTTGCATGGCCAGAGGGAGAAAAAAAAAATCCCCATACTATGTTTGTCCCTCACTCTATTTTGATATATAACCGAAAACAACAGCAACCACAACCCACCACAATAAAACTTTTGCCTTCATTTGCAAAACGAAATACTCTTTTAAACAAAAATAATCAAGAGTTAAATGACGTTAACGCCTTTTGTTCTCCATCCCGTTGCTCTAACGCAAAGCGGGATGCTTTGATCATATTTTTCTTTTTGGAATTAAAAATAAAGAGAGAGAATGAAAGAAAAAATGATTTCCCTTTTTGTTCCCCCACCCCCCTTTCCCAAAATATCTTCTCTCAGGTAAAGGTTGTGACAGGAAAGGATGGGCAGACTGGTACTCCTGTTGCTATAGCAACCCAGCTTCCTCCAAATGTTTCTGCTGCTTTTTCAACTCAGCAGCAACCATTCCAGGTACTTTTTTCCAATGGATTTAAACTCTTGAGTTCCATCCCACATGATGATGATGATGATGATGATGATAAAAAATAATAACGATGATCATTATTTTTGCTCAGTCAGATTTGGTAATGGAAAGTGGTCTGTATTTTTTTCCCTCTTCCTCCTCCCAACAGCCCATCCCTTCTCGTTTTTAGAAAAATGGGCAGTAAAAACTTTTGAACTTTTCAAATGCATGGAGTGTTAATGGGATACCAAGAAAGATTTTGTTTGTTTATTTTATTTAACTTGTCTCAAAGTTGCTGGCTGATTTCATTAACTTTCAGCTTTTTAACGTGTTCCACCTTTGGTTTGCTTGTCCTTTGGTTCCTTTGTATGTTCTACCTGGTAACTGTGGGTCTCTCTCTCTCTCTCTCTCTCTCTCTCTCTGTGTGTGTGTGTGTGTTTGTGGAATCTTTCTAAAAATTCATTTTTGGGGGACTTGGTGGTCGTCCCCAAATGCTAACCTCCCAAAACGACGAGTTTGCAATCGTGCCTTCCTTCTCTGGTTCAGGTTGAGCCAGCGCACTTTCTAGAGTCCACAGGGCGGCATGCGAATTGTATGCATTACATTATTGCCGGGTTAATTGTAAGTGCTATGAAGCAAGCATGGAGTTTGCAGCATGTGAATCCGTAATACCTTGATTCGGTACTAATGACGAACCGTGGTTGAGTGTTATAAAAAGGAGCCTTTTCAAACCTAGGGCTGGTCTGTCTTCCTGCCACAGGAGACGGATAGCTTTGGCATCTAGGTTTTAGGCAATGATGCTCTCAAACTGTGTTTTGCTCTTAGGCCAGAGAGATACAGGAAGTCCTCGAGTTACGACAGGTTGTTTAGCGACCGTTCGAAGTTACAATGGCACTGGGGGCGGGAAAAGTGACTTGAGATCGTTTTTCCACACTTAATGACCGTTGCAACCTCTCCAGGATCCCGTGATCAAAAATTCAGTCACTTGGCAATTGATTCATCTTTATGATGGTGTCTTGGGGTCATGTGACACACACACACACACACACATACACACACACACACCTTTTGCGACCTTCTGATGAGGAGGGCAGATTAACTTTACAGCCCTGTTCCTGACTTAACAACTGCAGTGACTCACTTAACAACGGTGGCAAGAAAGGGACGTAAAATGGGGGCAAAATTCACTTATCTGTTTCGCTTAGCAATATTTGGCATTTTGAGAACATGAGTGTATTCCCAAGAGGGCTACAGTGAGACATTTTCATGTCCAGAAGCATGGGCGGAAAATGTCCCATTTCCTGCCAGATGAGTCCCGAAACCTCCACCCGACATTGGTCTATCCTCCCTATAGGACCTCTGGGACCCCCAAAAAATGTACCCGTGGCAACTTTAAGCCTGAAGGACTTCAACTCCCAGAATTCCCCAGGCAGCTTTGCTTAAAATCCGCCAGGCTTAAAGCTGCTAAGGTTGGCGACCCTGTTTTAGATAACTAGATGCTCATATATTAAAGTTGCTTTTTTTAAAACATCACACGAGGCACCTAGAGATTCAAAAAAACAGTGTTTACTTATTTTCATTTTCATATCTTACTTGAATTCTGTACGTTATTTTCATTTCTGAGTGGGAGCCACCCAGAGTTTGTTATGAGAAGGGGCAGCTCTATCAGTGTTTCGAATCAATAAGTAATAGCCAGCAGATTCTTGATTAGTAAATAAGACCAGTAGAAATGTCAGGCGATATTGCCTTTCTCGGTTCTGTTTCCTTACTCAGAGTAGCCTTTTGCTTCTACAATTAAGAAACGACAAGCTCTGATTAGTGCAGAGGCCTTTATGCAGGGAAAAGAACTGAGGAGATATGCTTTCCTATCTGTTTGTTTGTTTAGTTTATTAGTTTATTTATTTATGAGAATTTATATTGGTTTTCAATGTATCTGAAATAGGCTTAGTATATATCTCCCAATGAATGTGACTGGGCTTAGATACTGAATGAATCGAAAGAAGGACTTCTTCCCTCCAAGCTAGATTATTGATTTTATTTTATCAAATGTATGCACTCAAGGCGCCTCAGGGTGGTGCACCACAGCAGATTAAAAATTGAATGCAGGTATAAAAGACTGTATTAGTAGACATCCTATTTACTATAAATATGTCTTTAAAGGATAATTAGTCAAAGAGACTTCATGGTGATAACTAGATGGTTAAACAGATGCTCCATGCATAATGGCAAAACACCTCTTCCTTGGGTACCAGAGTGGGGAAAACCGCTGCCTTGTCATCTTGCAAAGTATCAAGTACAATTGGGGGGAAAATGAGGATGCAGGACAGGATGGGCATTTAATATCATTTCATGGACGCATCCCGCTCCTCTACTACGTAATCCCACACCCCTTATAAAAGTGCCGGTGTTCATTGCCAAATCAGTGACAAGATATGGGCTTCCTAGATATAGGAGACCAAATGTCAGTGGCTCAGAAAAACATTAATAAGACAGGAACTTGCATCGGGAACTGGAGGGAACTCTACGTGCGTTAAATTATTTTTAGTAACACTGTAATGGCAAATTGCTTAATTCTATATATATAAAAGCGAAATGCCCCTCACGCATCATCGTGAAATTCCAGAACTGTAAAGCCTACAAACGTGAAATTTGGCACCTATGTTCCCCTTGGCTTCTAGGTGCTCACTAAGAAAGGATTTTTCAAAATGACCATCAGAGCATTAATATTTCGTATAGTATTATTATTAACACACTCTGATGCTAAGGAGTTCTACTCCCCCTCCCCACCTGAAAAGAAATCTGTTCCAAATGCAAAACACAAGCAGAGGAGAGGGTTTTCAGTTTTAGTTTCACAGCACCAATCAGCTTTAGTACAGAACAGTTGAGCTAAGCCACACCCAGGCTCCTTGCTGTCTCCTTTTTGCTCACACAGCAAATATTGTTTCAGTTTCCAAACACACTGACTGGATGCTAGCCAGATGATTACTGATAGATGCTGGTAGGCACGGGCAGAATTTCTTTCCCCTTATTTTCCTCCTCAAAAACTAAGCCCAACCTCATAGTTTCATAGCGAAGCATGAGTATTGAGATAGTGTTTCCTATATAGGCAGAAGTGGAGAAGTGATAGGTTATGTCCGTTGCGCGATTAGTAGATGAGAGAAACAGGAGACAAATCAACATTGAATTTTGGAGAAAGCCACACCTGTATTCCTGCAAGCATTGAGCTCCTGGTAGATATGTTTGTAATGCAAAATACAGGACCAGTTGATTAGACTGTAATGGTAGAAATATGAAGGTGAGAGATTTGAGAGAGAGGAAGCTGTTCGCATATTGTATTATTAGGAAAGAGAGACCCAACCAACTGCCACATAGATTTGGCTTTTGGCAGCTTTTTATATTTGCGATTAAAAGGATCGTTGCCAAAGGGATACAAAGGCAAACCTTTGGAAATAAATAAGTAAAAAAAAAAGCTCAAACTCTTTCACCAAAATTCAATCTTTTGGGCACCAGGGACTGGTTCCGTGGAGAGAGAGGTTTTTCCGTGGACCGGAGGAGGCCTGGTTTTCGTGTGCTGCCTTCTTTGATGGATGGGGCTTCACTTGTTTGCACGGCCCAATTTCTGGCATCCCGCGGACCGGTGCCACTTCACGGACACTTTGGGGACTCCAGCTGTAGATTCTTTAAAAACAAGGGTGATGTGCCCTTTTGGGAAAAAAAAAACCTGTCTTCCACTCACAGACTGTTGACTTTCCTGTTTTGTTTTACTAATAGCAGGTGCATGCAGGGACTGCAGTAACGGGAACTGTGAATGCCATAGAAATCGAAGCCTTTAAGAGACAGCAAGCCCTTACATCAGCAGGTATGGCCTCCTCCTCCTCCCTCCTCCTCCTCCTCCTCCTCCTCCTCCTCCTCCTCCTCCTCCTCCTCCTCCTCCTCCTCCTCCTCCTCCTCCTCCTCCTCCTCCAGAGCATTTACAGTCCCTTTAGGCTCTCTACCCAAAAGACGGATTCAGTTTGCACTTCTTTAAAATTGCTCTCCTGAACTTCATCACAGTGCCAAACCATTTGGCCCGTCTCTTGGGATGGAAAGTCCCATGATGTCAGGTTCTCCCCCAGCAGCCATATTTGAGAAACAACATTCTTCAACCGTGCCGCCCTTTCATAGCATTTATTTAAAAAAAAAAAAACAAGAAAAGAAACCCAGCAACATCAAAATATTTCTAAACTCTCTTTTAGGACCAAACTCTCTCCTGGTGGGCTTGTAGATAGCAATAGCACTTTGTATGCCACTTTACAGCCCTCACTAAGCGGTTTACAGAGTCAGCCTCTTGCCCCCAACAATCTGAGTCTCCTCATTTCACCCACCTCAGAAGGATGGAAGGCTGAGTCAACCTTGAGCCTGGTGAGATTTGATCTGCCAAATCGCAGGCAGCCGGCAGTCAGCAGAAGTAGCCTGCAGTACTGCGCTCTAACCACTGCACCACCACGGCTCCTCATATCAACGTTTAAAGCTCCCAGGGAGCACCGTTGCAAACCGTATAACCTGACACCCCCCTCCCCCCCCCTTGTGCATTTATAAATGGAATTTGAATATCACCAGATTCGTCTAAGAGACCCCGAATTGAAGTGGGCCGTCATGGGATGGTTTTTCAGCATCCGGGCGTGGCTTCAGGAGTCCCTCTTCAACAGCTCATGCCAACTGCACAAGGTACTGTGTTGCCACATGCCAGCCGCAGATTAATTTAGCAAAGGGGCTGGGGCGAGGGAAGCAGAAGCCTGCTAGAATTTTATTTTTAAAAAATGGTTGTTGTGGAGCTCTCTGGTTCTGCCCCCACCCCCAACCCCACCCCCTTGCAAATTAATCTGCGGCGTGAAGTGGCTTGTTCATGTCAAAAAAGAGCCGGGAAAATACGAGCTCGAGCGATGCATGCGGGCATGGAAAAAAAACAACACACCACTCATGCACGTTGAGGCCAAAAAAATTAGTTCTCGAACATCCCACCCCGGTAGTTATTATTTTTCTTTTTAATGGACCGTTAGTGCTTCCATTTCCCTTTCGTGTTCGGTTTTTGTTTCGCAACTGCCTATTGACCCTTTAGTCCTTCAGTTCATCGTGAGGTTGCTTTCTGTGGTTCGAGTCATTCCGCCAATTCTTCCTAATCTGGCGACACGCTGATGTCGGTGTTTTCCCTGGCTGGGATTCCCCAGTGACTTTGACTTTGCTGATTTGTGACGAACGGTGATTTATTTAACTAACCGAGTTTATGTATATTTGTGGTTTATTTCCTTGAGTTGGCCAAGTAAGTAAATAGACAAACATTTCACTCTGCCCTGGCATGCCACCATTATAGGTTTTTGAGCCTTTGGATCCCTTACCCCAAAGGTGCTTTTTCCAGAGGCAACTGGACTTTCTGGTTTTTCCTTGAAGTCGTTTCGCTTCTCATCCAAGAGGTTTCTTCAGCTCTGACTGGATGTTGGGGAATGGAAGGATTTATACTTTTTGCAGACAGCTGGTCATTTGCATCCTTTTAGAGGGTCGGTTGAGACCACCTGGAGGTTTATATGCATCATCAGGAGGGATATGACATCATCTTTCTCCAATCTACAACACAGTCCTTTCAACAGTTCCAAAAAGGCTTCACACCATTTGCACCACTCAGGTGAGACCCTGAGGACACAGATAAACCTCCCAGTGGTCTGAACAACTCTCTAAAGGGATGCTAATGTCTGCAAGGAGTATAAATCCTTCCGTTCCTCACCATCCAGTCAGAACTGAAGAAGCTTCTTGGATGAGAAGCGAAATGTCTTCAAAGAAAAACTCAAAAAGCCCGGTTGCCTTTTCGAAAAGAACCTTTGGGACAAACCACGACCTGGATGACGGGGACTCTCTATAGGCTTTGACTCCCTTAATTCTTGTGTTTTCTTGCTTTGCAGGTGGAATGCCTCCCACCCCTCAAACTGTGCAGCTGATGGGTCAGAAGCAGAGCCAACAACAGTACGACCCTTCCAAAGGTCCCCCAGTGCAGAATGCAGCCAGCCTCCACACCCCACCGCCTCAGCTGCCCAGTAGGCTGCAGCCCACCAACGTGCCCATCAGCTCTCTCCCGCCAACGCTGCAGCTGGCGCCCCAAGCGGCTCAGATGAACGACCCCCCCGTGCAACAAGCGGCAATTCACGTGAAGGCTCCGCCCCAAAACGTGACGGTCACCGCCGCTGCTGCTGCTGTGTCCCACGGCCAGGTTCAAGCGCCGTCACACCCACAAGGGCAGCCGGCAGCCCACGGACCGGGGCCAGTGACACCCTCCCAGGTTGTGTCCTCTCAAACTCCAACCCCACAGCAGGTAGGCAGATCCGGATCTTTGGCCTTTGAGTCAGGGTTGAAATTCGGTTTTGAAGAGTAAAAGCAGGGGTGGGATTTGACTGGTTCAGACTGGTTTGGCCGAACCGTTTGCTGCGAAAATCAGCTGGCAGCGAACCATTTCTCTGCGACTATCACGTGGGCCCACCCACCTACCTATATCGTCTCAGCTGACTAGCGCTGTGCAGTGGACTGCCCACTTCTCAGCTGGGTTACTTGAGTGCTGCACGCGCAAATCACGTGATCCACCGAACCGGTTGTTCAACCTTTAAAAAAAAAGATAGAAATATGAATGACCTTGCAAGGTCAAATCTAAAGGGTTTAGGAAAACAGCATTAAAGGCAAAACTTAGCTGGCATTCTTGATTCTCGGTCAGTTTTCTAAGAAGCCTTGTCAATGCGAGTTTGGAATGTGTCACTCCAAACTCCACATTGACAATGCCTCTTAAAAAAGGATAACGGCATACAGTTGTGCCAGGTGTACAGGTGTACAATGCCTCTTTAAAAAGGATAAAGGTGTACAGTTGTGAGATTGTGCACATTCTTCCATTCGTAACTAGAGACCTCATTGTCTACAAAAATTAACAGACTTAAACTATCCAGATCCAAGAGCAGAGCGTTAACGCTTGCTTTCAACAGAGGTGAATTTGTGTATTTCTTTTTGACTGCTACTCTAAAACGGAATATGGTTTATCTCTTGAAGCTATTTGTTTTTCTAATCTTGTATCCTAAAGAGTGAATTCATATATTTTATTTTCTGTTTGACTTCTACTCTAAAAAAAGATGAAACTATTGAAACTATTTGTTTTTCTAATCTTGTATCCTAAAGGGTGAATTCGTGTATTTGTTTTGTGTTTGATTTCTACTCTAAAACAGAAGATGGTTAATCTCTTGAAGCTATTTGTTATTCTAATCTTGTATCCTAATTTATGTGTGTTCTACATAGATCACAACTCTGTCTCGTCCTTCATCCGACTCTAACCAAAACTCCCAGCGTATTTCAGCAAATGTGGTTCCTCCTACCTCAAGCAACCCACCAACTTCTGGTTCCAACCCTGCCCCACAAACCACGCACTCAACCCAAGCCAACCGGTCCTCGCCGGGATCAACTAAGTCAGCCTCTCCTGTGGCCTCCAAACCACCAGGGTTGGCCGTGGCAGCAACCCCCAAAACTCAGAACACAACACAAAATACCACAGCAGCCCTGCCTCAGGATAGCACACACGAGAAGTTGGCCGAACAAGTGAAGTTGGTGAGAGTTTTTCTATCTCTTCCAACCCTAACCTGAACAATGTGTTTTCCTCAAGCGATAACTAGCTGTGTGCCAACCATCCGGTCATTTTAACCCATAGTCTGAAAGATGATATTCGTGTTCCAGGTTTAGGATTTAACTAACATAGTTGGAAGGGACCTTGGAGGTCTTCTAGTCCAGTGGTCGCCAACCAGTGGGCTGAGGACCACTGGTGGTCCATGAGAAAATTTTGGTGGTCCGCAGAGAAATAGCACCCCCAAAGCACCCCCCAAAGCAATTAATCCAGGCTGTGCAGGAACTCAAGGCTGCGCCGCCCACATGGCCCATGGGAACACAAGGCTTGCGTCGCTTGCCAACATGAGGTAGTGAGGGGAGGGGGGAAAGGGCGGAGGGGGAAAATTTGCCTGGACACCGGACTGCTTCTTTCCGCTTCTTTCTTCTTCTGCTTTTGGCTGCATGCAAGGAAAGCAGCCAAAGTCTTTCTTTCTCTCCCCCAAACTCCAGCAGAAATGAGTCTTTGGGACCCTGCAAGGCCTCCTGCTCCAAGAGGCTGTGCTGGCGCGACGTCTCACAAAGACTCATTTCTGGTGGAGGTTGAGGGAGAGAAAGAAAGACTTCTGCTGCTTCTGCTGCTTTCCTTACATGAAGCCAAAAGTCAGTCAGTCAGTCTCTCTCTCTCTCTCTCTCTCTCTCTCTCTCTCTCTGTCTCTCTCCCCCCCCCTGAGTTCGGAGTTGGAGACGGAATTCTGCGATCCCAAATAAAGAATGATTGATCAGTAGGAAAACAGGGTGGGGAATTCCTGAAGACTTTTGGGGGGATTTTTCCAGGGTCTCTGGTCCGTGGGATTTAAAATTATGAGTTTGGTGGTCCCTGGTGCCCTAAAGGTTGGCGACCCCTGTTTTAGTCCAACCCTCCTACTCAGGCAGGAGACCCAATACCATTCGAGACAAATAGCTAGTGGGATTTATTCATAAGTAAATGGGTATTAGAGCACATCCTTTGTTTTTCTCAAACAAAATGTACACTGTAGGATTTATTTATGCAATACTGCTATGCAAATCCGTTTGGAAGCAAAATCCATTACATTCAATATACTTTAATCCCCCAAATAAGGATTGTAGCCAAAATCCACTTAAAATAAGGATATGGCATCAAAAATACGGAGGAGTTCCAAAACAAGTAAGTTTTTAAAGAAGGCTTAACCAAGATACCAACCAATTTGTCTAATGGTTTTTAAATCTCTTCTTAAAGCCTCCCATGTTGGAGCACGCACAACTTCTGTAGACAGATCGATCCTTTAATTGTTTACACTGTCAGAAAAAAAATCTAGTTCTAGGTTGCTTCTCTCTTTGATAAGTTTCATCTGTTGCTTCTTGTCCTGCCTTCGGGTGCTTTGAAGAAGAGCTTGACTCCCTCTTCTTTGGGGCAGCCCCTCAGATATCGGAACCCTGCTATCATGTCTCCCCTAGTCTTTATTTGAACTGGTGTAAACTCATTGAGTACAGTTATGTGGTGGAATGCAGTCTGGATTCCCAGGAGGGAGGGGCTGCCTTCCAGACAACCAAGAGACAGTGAAGCTTTGATAGGTTGGTTGGGAGGAAGAGGGTTAAGTTTGCTCCTCCTCAGAAGTCGTCAGAATAGATCTTTAATGACACCGGTGGTTGCTTTAATTTAGCAAGGTTTTTGTCTCTAAATAAGGACCAGTAAATTGCTTAGAAATAATTCTGCATGTCTTTCTTAGTTTTTGGAGCCCGATGGTTTGCTTTGTACGGGTAATCCTCAAATTACAACCAGTTGTTTAGTGATAGTTCGAAGTTACAACGGCAGTAAAAAAAACACCTTATGACCATTTTTCACACGACCGTTGTGTTTTCCCCTGGTCCCATGATAAAAATTCATCTTCTTAGCAACTGACTATGATGGTTGCAGTGTCCCAAGGTCACATAATCCCCTTTTGCGACCTTCAACAGCCAAGGTCGATTCACCTAACTAGGTTACCAACTTAACTGCAGTGATTACCTTAACAACGGTGGCAAGAAAGGTGAAGCCGGGGCAGAGCTCACTTAACAACTGCCTTGTGTAACAGTGGAAATTTGAGGCTCCATTGTGGTCGCAAGTCGAAGACGTCCTGTAATTAGTTCCTCGCCTAAGGCTCCCTGCATCTTTTGATGTCACCAGAAACCCACCTTTTAATGTTCTTCCTGTCAGGATTATGAGAGTCAGCTAGCTGTCAGGATTCCGGCAGTTACCCCAATTAAATCATGAGCCTTTAAATCAAACTTCCAAAACTTAAAAATGATTTATTGGGAGTTGACATGTCCGGCATTGCCTGGTTGTAGCCGACTCTTGGACACATCATTCATTGTCGCCCTTGACCCTGGTTTCCCCACCCACCCCCTGGGTGTATCATCATTCATATTCTCCAATGGGACACTTCCATAGCCAAGAGTCATCAATCATGTTCTCCAGTTAAATGTTTGTGTGACAGAAACTTCAGTCACCTAGTTACTATCTTTGAAAAAAAAATGTATGGAATGCATTTTCAATTTCCAAGCTGCCGCACTGCTCTTTCAAACCCCTTTCCCCCCCCCCCCTTTCTGTTGGCAACTCTAAAAAGACCAAGGAAATATTTTATGAGTTGACATTCCCTTTGTTTGCTTCCACAAGGAAAACCAAGTTCACCAGCGCATCGCGGAGCTGAGAAAAGAAGGCTTGTGGTCTCTGAGACGATTGCCCAAACTCCAGGAGGCCTCCAGGCCCAAATCTCAGTGGGATTACCTCCTGGAGGAGATGCAATGGATGGCCACAGATTTTGCCCAAGAAAGACGATGGAAGATGGCCACTGCCAAGAAGGTCTGGATCACAGCTGTTTGTAATTCCTTAGCAAAACCCAGAATGAAGAAATGTGTAACAAACCAGGTTCCTCATGTGTTTGGACTTTTAACAACCATAGTTTTTTGCAGGGTGGATATGATTTAAATCAAATTGATTTAAATCACTAGTAGAAAGGCTTGATTTAAATCAAATCAAAGAGCCACTGTCATCTCTGTCCCACAGCAGCTCCTCCTCTGACCCACTGTTGACTCACCGACAGTCCCATTCACTTTAATGGGACAGCTGGTGATGCACCTGGGACACAAGGAGAGGGATGTGGCAGGCAGCAAGTGCGTGGATGCCCACTAATGGGCACTGCCATGATGGATATGAAATGACAGGTGCTCTTTAAATATAAGGACTCATTCTTGCTGGTCATTAGAAATTTCATATTATTATTTGCAAACAAAATGAAGGTTTCCTATTTAGCTTGCAGAGCTTGGATTCATTGAATGAGTTTACCCAAAATGTAAATATTGCAGAATATACAGCCTCATGCTACATAACTAATCTCCATTCCATGCTGAATAAACTAAAATAATCTTAAATAGAAAAATGACCTTTAGAAAGATTTATTTTACTCCAAAAGTATTTTATTGAAATAAATTTGACAAATAAATCTGATTTAAATAAAATAAATCTGAATTTTTTTAATTTAAGAAATCGTTTTTGTTTTTTTTTATCCACCCTGGTTTTCTGGTTCAAACATAATGGAGGCACTAGGTAACTAGCCACGAACTGTTGAATAATGGCATGCCAAAGTAGAAGAGATTGGTTAGAGATAGATTGGGTTGGTGCACCTAATCCAAGAGATATCTATTTGTATCAGGACATAGATAGCAGAACTTTTCATGATCACCAGCAATGCTTTTATGAGCTGTTCCTGTTGATGTTATCCAGGATGCAGCTCCTGAGCAAACCTATCTGGGCATTTTATTCCATGCACACGTGGATCAAATACATACAAGGCATCCATTCGGTTTATTCCCAGTCTTTTTGTTCAGGTGAACTGTCGAGAACCAACGCAAAGCAAGTATTAGTATTCAATTTAATATTTTAAAAGAAATCCAGATAATAATTTAAAAGCTTCCCGAGTAGACACAGACTAGCATAGAGAGGCATCTTTACACATTCAGGAAAATCTGGCTGGGGAATGCTGGGAGTTGAAGTCCACACACCTTAAAGTTGCCAAGCTCAGAAAAAATCCCAGAATTACTACTGCAATTCCTAGAATTCCTTAGCTAGGAAGAATCACGGGAGCTGAGGTATTCTGCAAATTAAAAGTTCAGGCAGATGATGTGTGCTAGTTTGAAGGAAGCTGCTATAGTCAGTTCTGGATTAGATAAACCATTGTTATATGGGAACTTTTGAAAAGTTAATTATTAATGCAAAAAAATGGCTGGCTTTTTCATGTGGACAAAGTTTTTATATATATATGGTGTTCGGCTTGGTTCGGAGTATTTTCCCGTCATTGTAGTTCTTTTAAAGTTGTAGCACGTTTCAGCAGAATCTCATCTGCCATCATCAGGCTTCTGTATTGTGTCCGTCACAATACAGAAGCCTGATGATGGCAGATGAGATTCTGCTGAAACGCTAACAACTTTAAAAGAACTACAATGACGTGGAAATACCCAACCAAGCCGAACACCATACATGTAATCCCGCAAAACTTAAGAAAACATATATATATATATATATATATATATATATATATATATATATATATATATATATATATATATATATATATATATATTTCGTATGGTGTCACAGAATGCGCCATGAATGCATGAAAAATTCACAAAAATGAGCATGCCCGTCAAACATTTTATAGCTATAAAAGCCAGAGCGGTAATAAATTGATGGAAGGTCCCACTGTCTAGCAATCCTTTTAACTTTTTACGTTAGATGGTCAGGACAGTGGCTCGCTACCACGAAGAGAAACACCTCAATGCAGAGAGGGCGAAGAAGGAAGAGAAGACCAAGCTAAGACGGATCGCTGCTACAATTGCCAGAGAAATAGAATATTTCTGGTCTAATATTGAACAGGTAAATCCTCTTTCTTTGCCAGTCATTTTTGAAACCTTTGTGCAGAGAGGGGAAACAATTTGCTCCCTGGGACGGTATTCTGGTGACCCTGGATGAACCCTGGCACCTAGAAATTCACATTTTGGGTCCTTGTCAGTCCAGAAAACTGCATGTAGCTTTGACATTCAACTTCCCAGCTTCTCTGAGGTGTGTGCAGATTCGAGGGTTTGCTGAGAATTTTAACCCAAGAAGCATTTTGCACAAAGTTGTGGCAGTTCCTTTGTGTGGCAGGAGGGAAGATCACTCTGTCCCTACTCAAGGATCTCCCCTTGTTAATAAAATCATTAATCATTGTATACCTTAAGCAGATAGAGATCATTTTGACTGAGAAAGGTGAAAACAGAGTATGGGTTACGTGGCCTTGAGATTATCTCTTCCTCTCGTTAGAAGATTCTTTCTAAGGTGAAATAGTCACCTTAGAAAGACCCCTTACCTGAATGCTGCTTCTCAGGGCCCCTCAATTCACTTTCCCTGCCAGGTTTGTCCCGGTGACACATAGGCGACGTAAAGCAAATGCAGTCATCATCGTCGTAATTAACAAGCGAGGTTATAAATCTGTTTCTGTTTTTCTGTCTTTCAGGTGGTGGAAATAAAGCTGCAGATCGAATTTCAAGAGAAAAGGAGGAAAGCCCTGAATTTAAAAAGGCGTGCCAAGAAAGGTACTTTCCCTGTCGCTTGTTACGATGTGAGGTTGCCATATTGCAGGCTCGGAAGCTGCGGGGAAGGGGGTGGGGGTCCTTGGTGCTCTCCGAGCTGGGGGCTTTTCCTGCAGACGTTTCATTACCAAACTAGGTGACGTCATCAGGGTGGTGTCATTTTGCGTTTTGCAAACCAGAAAACGCATTCTTGCTCAGTGTTAACAGTGGCTTTTTAAAAAGAACTCTTTTAAAATGGTCAGATCCTGCTGAGCTGCAATGATCCTGGTATCCCTTCGTCCTAGTTTATTATTTTAACTTTTGGGGCGCATTTCATTTCCCCCCCCCCCTTGTTTATTAGGCATGATTTTAAGTGGAAAGCTGGATTCGTTGGGTTTCATTTTTAAAAAAATAATTCTGCCTGAAACCTGTTTCTATTCTCACCATATGTGGTCCCTGTGCTATATATTCTGAACTGCAGGTAATCCTTGAGTTACAATTTTGGTGAGGATCAGAATAAAGGTTAGTGGGTGGCAGACTAAATCTATCAGAGTATACGTGTAGTCTTCTACTTACAACCACAATGGAGCCCAAAATTTCCATTGCTAAGCGAAAGGTTTGTTATGTGAATTTTGCCCCGTTTTTACGACCTTTCTTGTCGCAGCTGTTCAGAGAGTCACTGCAGTTGTTAATTTAGTCACACGGTCGTTAAGCGAATCTGGCTTCCTCATTGGCTCTGCTCATCAGAAGGTCGCAAAAGGGGATCACGTGAACACTGCAAACTGTCATAAATACGAGCCAGTGGCCAAGCCTCTGAATTTTGATCATGTGACCACGGGGATGCTGCTGCGCTGGTCGTAAATGTGAAAGACAGTCATCAGTCGCTGTTTTCCAGTGCCGTTGCAGCTTTGAACAGTCACTCTATGAACTGTTGTAAGCCGAGGGCTCCCTGTGACATCTTTTTATCCGTCCTTGCAAAGGGGCCTCTCCAAAACTTTGATGCAAGCCCATTTGCCCTGTGGTGGGAATATGTAATGTTGAGACTGGAGACTCTGGAAAGAGCGCAGAGAGAAGCAGCCAAGATGATCCGAGTTCTAGAGACTAAACCAGACGAAGAACGGCTGCAGGTTTTGGGTTTCGCTAGTCTCAAGAAAAGAAGAATTAGGGCTGACATGATATCTGCATTCCAGTATTTGAAGGGCTGCCCCAAAGAAGAAGAGCACCAGAGGGCAGGACAAGAAACAGTGGATGGAAACTAAGGGAGGGAAGAGGGAAGCTGTGATGACCCGGGACAGGCCACAAAAATAACCAAGTCACAAAAATAGAATAAAGTTCCTTTAATGCCTCCAACTTGGCCCCAATGTCCAATTATCCTCGGCTGTAAATCAAACTTTTAAAGAAAACAGTTTACGGAGGGAGTAAATGCAGTCCGCACCCAAAGTTAATTCGAAATTAAAAAAACCAACACAAACCACACTGAAGGAATTACTACGGCAGGCAAGGATGATTAATTGCAGACTTCTACGAGAACGCAGCAACCACAATTGGGAGGAAGCCAAAACACAGATAAGGTCCGACAAGAATAATGCACACTTTGCTTCCAGTGCTGGACCATGCACAGTTTGTCCTTTTAAACAATACTCACAATGGCAGCCCAAGAAGGGGATCAGGGCCCTTTCCTCCCCCGTAGACCACGCTATTCACGTTTCTCCCTGATCCACTCCTCCCTGCGGGCTCTAGAATGAAGAGGACATGGGCCTGGGTCTTCCTCTGAATGCCCAGGCGGCCTGTGCCCTTCCCCAGTTTCCTCCACAACCTCCCACTCCCTGTCGGCTGTTCCTCCTCTCCCTCAGAATCAGATTCTAACAGGAGCATGACAGAAGCAACCTGGAATTAAGGAGAAACTTTCCTAACAATGAGGACAATTAACCAGTGGAACAGCCCTCCACCAGAAGTTGTGGGTGCTTCATCACTGAAGGTTTTTAAGAAGAGATTGGACAGTCACCTGTCTGAAATGATATATAGGGTCTCCTGCTTGAGCAGGGGGCTGGACTAGAAGACCTCCAAGGGCCCTTCCAGCTCCATTCTTTTCTAAACGTTATCTTTTCACTGGGTTTATTTTCTTGCTCCTGGCCGAATTAACATGCTAGGCTAATATATTTAGTTGGTTGACTTAAAAGGTGCGTTTTGCAGGTAAAGATTCGAGGCACTTAGAGGACATCCTTCTGGAAAAAGGAAACAAATCGGTAAGGGATTTTTTTTCCTCCCGTCTCCCTGTTGATAACTCTGGACGTATTGCACGTTTGACTATTATTGAGATTACAATTTTTCAAGAAGTATATTTAGAGAGTGGTAGATCTGCTTCCAGGAAACAGCTTTCTTGTACGTAAGGAATATAGTGGGAAGATGTCTAACACAAAGCCATTGTTGGTCAGTTTCCTTTAATAATCTTTGAAGAAGAAAGCTGGTTAACATCAAAACTACCTATATGTCAGTCTCTTTCAATAATGTCTGCTGTGGTAGGCAGTTGTTTTCCATGGGGGGGGTGGGGGGGTGGCGCCTGATGGAGATCTTCCTCATCCTCATCTTTACGATTTTGGGGTGTGTTGGTCCTGTTCTGTTTCTCCTTTAAGGTAATTAACAATAAGTCATGTGTGAAAGGGCTAGTGGGAAGGACTCTTCCAAAACAGGTGCACAACATTGATACATACCTCTTCATTTTGTAGGGTTCGTGGTCCTGTAGAAGAAAAAGAAAAGCAAGCATGTCTCTAACAGACGACGAAGGTTGGTCCTGGGTTGTGATGCACCTTTTTCATCTCATCTACTAAGTATTGCTCCACCCGCGTGCCAGAAGATGCGAAACCTGAACCAAAATATGTATGGAGATTCTCAGCCCTCCAGGTCATGGTTGTCCCAAAGGGGCTTTTTCAGGAGGCAGCTGGACCTCCTTGTTTGTCTTTGAAGACGTTTCGCTTCTCATCCAAGATGCTTCTTCAGCTTTGACTGGCCACTCCTAGGAAGACAACAAAGTCCGCATTTTGGACAGAGAGGACCGCTGGCTTGAAAGAAGGGTCAACGAGGCCATCGATGTCAAAATTGAACAGCCCCCTCAACAGAGGGGGAAGGTTACGACATCGTCTCCAGTCTACAACACAGTCCTTTCAGCAGTTCCAAGAAGGCTCCACACCCATTTGCACCACTCAGGTGACCCTGAGGATACAGACAATCTCCAAGTGGCCTCAACAACTCTCTTAAAGGATGCAAATGACCAGCTGTCCGCAAACAATATAAATCCTTCCCTTTGCCACCCATCCAATCAGAGCTGAAGAAGCTTCCTGGATGAGAAACGAAACATCTTCAAAGACAAAACAAGGAAATCCAGTTGCCTCTTGAAAAAAAAAAAACACCTTTGGGACTGAAACAAAATAGTACAGCTCCAGTTTGGGATTCTGTTTTAATTCCAAAGGGAAAATACTGTTCTGCTTTCACTCCCTCAAGAATCAACCAGAATTCTTTGACGAAGCCTTCTCAACTATGCTTGCATGGCTGATTTAGTTCTTCCCTCCACTCAAAAATGAAAAAAGCTGGGTTCTCTAAATTGTGAGATTTAATAATACTTTGAGTTGGCCATGCTGGATATACAAAGATGGCCCTTATCAAATATGGAGTTCACTATTTAATATATATGATGCAGCTATATTTATTGATGGGACATTAAGATAGAGGAGGCCGGGCTGTATTCCTTGAGGCGGTGATATCTCAAAGTATCTGCTGTATCGGAGAGAAAGAAATGAAGCAAAACAATGGCCCAGAAATATTCTTCCTAACAGATTTGCTGCTTTCGATTTACCTAAAAAAGCAGCTTAAAAAAAATAACTTGGAAAATGTAAGGTGGTTTCAGCTTGAATGGATGCCTTTGCAAATCCCACTGGAATTTCTAAAATAACTGTAAAATTTCTGGACGTAAAAGTTACAGCTATTCTGTAATTGTGATAATGGTCTGAGCGGTTTAGTAATGCCTGACATGATATGATAACAAGAAATTCCTAAAATTTAAATCTGTATCCCTCAGCCCGACTTTAAGGGAGGACTCTGCAATGCCCACTCACCCACCCACCCAAAATGGCATCTTAAAGTGGGCGGCCTATAAAATTGTTTGGCTTAGAAAATACAGGTAAATGTTGTCCCTTTGCACAAAAATGCCCGCAGGCAGGTAGAATATTCTGGCATACGGCTGTCCCTTCCTCTCTTTGGCTTGACCTGTGGGCCTGACATTTTCTTTTCAGTGGAAGATGAAGAGGAGACAATAGAAGAGCAGGAAAAGAAGGAAGGGAATGTCAACCATCAGATGGAGCTGTCCACGTTGGTGAAGGAAGGTGAGTGTGACGACGGCTGCCCTGTTTTTCCACAGATGCTGCGTTTCTCAAACTTTTCTTTCACACTGACACCCTTTAAATACCTTTTGTGGCCACAAACCCCCAAGATATAACTCAAGATTTAAATAATAAAATTTCTTCAAGCCTTCGCGGAGCCCCTGTGATGATATCGCTGCCTCCCCAGAGGTCCACGGATTACAGGTTGAGAACCACTGCCATAGGGCAGTATAGAAAAGGGAAGGGAAGGGAGGAGAGGAGAGGAGAGGAGAGAATTCTTTATTGGCCAAGTGTGATTGGACACACAAGGAATTTGTCTTTGGTGCATATGCTGTCATTATACATAATAAGAAAAAAATACATTCATCAAGAATCATAAGATACAATACTTAGTGATAGTCATAGGTAACTAAATAAACAATCAAATCATACTAGGAAACTAAATAAAACAATATAAATTGTAATGATACAGACAACACAATTATAGTCATAAGTGGGAAGAGATAGGTAATGGGAAGGATGAGAAGAAGAATAGTAATACAGTTTTAGTAAATAGTTGGATAGCGTTGAGGGAATTATTTGTTTATCACAGGGATGGCGTTCGGGGAAAAAACTCCTTTTGTCTAGTTGTTCTGGTGTGCAGTGCTCTATAGCGTCGTTTTGAGGGTAGGAGTTGAAACAGTTTATGTCCAGGATGTGATATATAGGTAGTAAAATATAGGTAGTTATAAAATACAGGTAGTCCTCGGTTAAGAACCCCTCATTCAGCGTTCGTTCACGGTTACGACTGTGCTGACGGAGTAGTGGGTCTGACCGGTCGACAGTCCAGCCATCCCAGCGCTATCTCTGGTGGTTTGGACACTCGGCAGCCAGTTCACAATTTACAACAGTTGTCCAGAAGTTGAGTCACAGCAACTGTGGACTTTTATTGTCTTGTTGATTTGAGACTTTTTGCCGCCCATCCAAGCAGCTTCTTCGGTCTGGGCAAGCTGCGATCCCTAACCTCTGCAGCTGGGGAGTTGCGGGGGAGAGGGAAACTGGGCCGCACATGTGGTGGGCTGGCACTCAAAACGCGTGTGCAGCTTAACTCACATGAGCGGTGGCCCATACGCACGCGTATGCAAGCGCAGGTCCACTGCAAGATGAGCTCTGTGTGTGTGTGTGTGTGCAGACCAGTCCACTACTTGCACAGCCTGATTCTGAATAGATCATGGCTTGATACTGTGCTGTGGCCCGGTTTGGGGACTCCTGGGTTAGGGAAATCTGAGTAGACAGGGAGTTGTTGGAAGGAGGTGCTCTCTGAGCATAGTTCTTTTACTAAATTAGGTAATGAAACATCTGCAAGAAAGCCACCAAGCTCAGAGAGAACCAAAGACCCCACGGTTTTTCTCCTCCTCCTCCTCCTCCTCCTCCTCCTCCTCCTTCCCCCTGCAAACTTCACTCCCTTCTAGCATTGATGATGTTATCTAGCTTGGATAATGAAATGTCTGCAAGAAAACAAGCTGAGAGAGCACCAAGGAGTCCTCATTTTAACCCTCAGCTGCAAATACTCTCATTTAAGTTGTTGGCACATGCCAACTCGTAAAATTCTCAGTGGGTAATCCTGCACCAACCTCAGATCTCTTCCCCAAAGTGCGTGGCAGTGAAAAAGCCGCTTGGACGGGCAGCGAAGGGTCTCAAACCAACAAGAAAATAAACCCAGTTTGTCGTGACTCGACTTCCAGGCAACTCTACCCGGATAACCGAAAATATTCGACATTTATGACAGTCGTAGGATCCCATGTCACGGGATCACTAGTTGCAACCTTCCCTGACAGCTCATCACCGTCACCGCCATCATCAAAGTAAATAACAATCAACCCGTGGAGCAGAAGTTGCCTTCAGAAGTTGTGGGAAGCTTTTATCATCGCTGCAAGCTTTCCAGAAATGACTGGACTGCCATCTTGTCAGAAATTGGTGCAGGGTCTCCTGCTTGGGTCAGGGGTGGGGGGGGGGGTTGGACTAGATGACCTTACCAGGTCCCTCCCAACTCTTGTTATTCTGTTAATTTTGTTTTGCCCCCCATCTCGCTCGTAGCTGAGCTGCCTTTGGATGATCTGGTGAAGATGTACGAAGGAGCCTTCTCCGAGAACTTTCACTGGCCCCAGCCAAAGCCGGAAGAGGAGACGAGTGAAGAAGGTACGTCCTGGCACTTTTTCCTTTCCAAATGCTTTCCTAGAAGGGACCAGCTGGATTGGTTCAGCTTTCCATCCCTCCGCTCCGTTAATGCAATACTCGGTGTATACATGGCATTTTGAGGTATTCCGGGAGCATTTTGAGATCTGCTTCCATCCTTCGGCTTTCGGAAAGGCCTTTGAAGACAATTAGCCCGTGGCCCTAATGGGGGTTTGGCCCATTGGAGGTGGCTGATGGGATAGAGAACACCCCACCTCGTCTCTCTGTGCGCTCTGCTCCCTCCCTCTCCATCCTGCTTAGATTTATTTAAATTGACTTTTTAAATATTTATTGTTCTAGTGTTTTATTCAGTGACTGGCTTTCGGCAAGACGAGTGGCATACCAGTTGGATGGATGGATGGATGGATGAATGAATGAATGAATGAATGAATGAATGAATGAATGAAATTATCTATCATAGCACTCATTAAAACAATAAAAACAGGGTTTTTTTTAAAAAAAAGTATTTATTCTTTATTTAGAAATGGAAGATCACCTATGAATGAAGGAATGAAAGTATCTAGCATAGCACTCATTAAAACAATAAAAACAGGGTTGGTTTGTTTTTTTAAAGAGGACCTGACCTGGGGTGCTCACATTGTAGCCCTGGTCAAAAGGGCCCAGCAGAGATTAGACTACCTGAGACTTCTCAGAAAACAACCACTGAATGAAAAACTGCTGGTGACCTTCTACTGCTGCACCATCGAGAGTATCTTATTGCACCTGTGTATGGTTTGCCAATTGCACAGTGGCAGATAGGACAGCACTCCAGAGGGTTAATGTCATTGCCCAGAGGAACATTGGTTGCCCTCACCCCTCTTTGGAAGAGCTTTATAGCTCCCGCTGCCTTAAGAAAGTTCAAAATATTCTCAAAGATCCATCTCATCCTGGGCACCCCCTTTTTTTGAACTATTACCATTTGGCAGATGGTACAGAATAATAAAAACAAGGACAAATAGGCAAAAAAAATCAGCTTCTATCCCAGGGCAGCAGCTCTTTTGAATTCTGCTGTATAGTGCAGTGTTGGTGCAGTGTTGGGGTTTTTTGGTTCAATGTGTGGAGGGTGAAGGAAGTATGTTTGTGTTTATTTTCGAGGTCATGGTCATGATGTGCACTGAAGATGGTGTTTGATTTCGTTGTACAAGGTGCAATGACAATAAAGTAAACTAAAAGCATTTATTCTTTATGTAAAAATGGAAGATCGCCTATGTATGAAGGAATGAAAATATCCAGCATAGCACTCGCTAATTAAAACAATAAAAACAAGAGGTTTTGTTTTTAAAGCATTTATTCTTTATTTAGAAATGGAAGATCATCCAGCCGAAAGGGAACTCCTTCAAAAGGAGGTCATCTCCATCGAATCTCTCCTCAGCATCGAGCAATACAAGGGGGCCGAGAGAATGATGGCCAGCAAGAACCGCGGGCGAGATATAGCCGAAGTGGCGGCCACAGCAGAAGCTCTGTTGCCGAAAGGCAGCGCCCGGATCACCACTGCGGTAAATACACCTGCATGGGTTGGTCTTGATTTCACTGGTGGTAGGCAGGCAATCCTCGACTTACAACCTTTTAAAAATATATATATATTAATTTTCTATGAATTACATCCCTTAGTGCTTAATAAACACCGTGTTGTCTGGGTATTTAATTTGCTTAACAATACAAATGCCATTCTTACTCTCCACCCCTTTTTTCCAACCCCTGGTAAAATAAGTTCCAAGTTTGATAATATTCTGTGTCTTCTTTCGGTTTGATCTTCAATGTCCGTATGTCCATTTCTGCACAGTCTAATATCTTCTTAATTATCTCTTCATCTCGCGGTGTCTCTTCATCTTTCCAATATTGTGTGAAGATAATCCTCGCTGCTGTTAAAACATGTAATACCAAATACATACTTCTCTTATCAAACTTTTATGATATGATCCCTAATTAAAAAAAAACACACAGTTCAGGTTTAAAGTCTACATGTTTCCATATTATCTTTTCTAGCCATCCTACGTATTTTTGCGCCCCCCCACCCATTTTTTTGTTTGTTTTAGCACAAGTCCACCACATATGATAAAATGTGCCTATTTTTGGATTACATTTCCAACATTTGCTAGACATGTTTTTAAACATTTTAGCTAACCTCACAAGCGGTAAGTGCCATATGTAAAACATTTTATATACATTTTCTTTATAAGAAGTTGCCGCCTTTTGTTTAGTGGTCTGTCAGAGTATATTCATGAACTGGAATAGAGCTTGGTAACAAGATCAGTCAATGAAGAGGCATAGCAACTAAGTCAGCCAATGAGGACTGTTTTGGAAACTGAAACTAGAAGTAGCCTAGGCTGGAAACAGGGTTGCCATCTGGCTGTTTTTCCGCCCAAATTCGAGAAATCTGGCCGTATTTCTATCTGCTTGGCTGTGAAAAAAATGATGTCGTACGAAAGTTGCTTGGCTGTGAAATCGGCCAGATGGCAACCCAGCCGCTCTCCTTCCTCGCGCATGCGCGTCACCATGAGCAAAAGGAGGACAAGCGCGTCCTCTCAGTTCTCCGACACACCCGCTTTCTCTCAACTCCGTCACACACCCTTCGGGACCTTGGCGCCCGGCCACGCCCCCTTCCCGCCTGTGACCTGAGCAGGGCGGCTCCTCCTCCATCAACACCACACCCATTCCTATTACGGCTCGTTCCAACGCCACGCCCCTCGGCTTCCCCACCCATCCTGAGCTCTCCTTCCCTCGCGCATGCGCGTCACCATGAGCAAAAGGTGGACAAGCGCGTCCTCTGGCGCTCTCCTTCCCTCGCGCATGCGCGTCACCATGAGCAAAAAATAATTTGGCCGAATTTGGCCGTATTTTGACTTGAGTTTGGCCGCGGAGCCAAACTGTGATCTGGCAACCCTGGCTGGAAACTGAAACTAAAAGTATCCTTGGCATGGCTCTATATTAAGCTCTGCAGTTCTGAAGCTATGTTCAGCTTTGAGTCTGTCTATTGAAGATGAAACTGCTTCTCTCTTCTGCTTGCTTGCTGAACTAAAGTAAAATTGGAAGTTCTCTCTGTCTCTGTGCTGCTGTAAGTTGCTTGCATCATGTTTCTGTCTGAGTTCGCTCCCTGTTGGAGAAATCTACAACTGGTTTGTAAAATCTACTTATTATGTTTATAAAGACGTTAAATGAAGCATCAGCCATCTGTGTTTATTTTTCTGGCACTGAATTAACGCTGCAAAACTCTGAATATGGTCAAAGTTACGACAGTGCTGAAAAAAAAATTTAACTTACAACCGTTTTTCACCCTTAACGACCGTTGCAGCATCTCCATGGTCATGTGAGCGTCTGAATTTTGATTTCTGTAACCACAGTGATGCTGCAATGGCAACAGTCCTAAGTGTAGCAAAAGGTCCCTTTTTTCAGTGCCGTTGTCAGTTGGAACGGTCCCTAAAATGACCTGTTGTAAGTCGAGGACAAGGGTAATGAAGAGAGCAGCACCATGTCCCGGAGAAGAAGAAATGTGTTTGCCCAACTTTTTGCAGGTCAAATACAACACCCCTCCCCTCTTGTACGGCTCCCTCCGAGAGTATCAGAAGATTGGCCTCGATTGGCTGGCCAAGTTGTACAAGAAGAAGCTGAACGGCATCTTGGCCGACGAAGCTGGCCTCGGGAAGACGGTGCAGATCATCGCCTTCTTCTCACACCTGGCCTGCAACGAAGGTACATGCTCTTGTGTCGTGTAAACGGGCCAGGTAGCAAAATGGAGTGGAGTAGAGTAGAGTGGAGTGGAGTGGAGTGGAATGGAATGGAATGGAATGGAATGGAATGGAATGGAATGGAATGGAATAGAATAGAGTAGAGTAGAGTAGAGTAGAGTAGAGTAGAGTAGAGTAGAATAGAATAGAATAGAATAGAATAGAATAGAATAGAATAGAATAGAATAGAATAGAGGAAGGAGAATGGAATGGAATAAATAGGAATAGAATAGAATAGAATGAAGGAAGGAGAATGGAATGGAATAAATAGGAATAGAATAGAATAGAATAGAATAGAATAGAATAGAATAGAATGGAGGAAGGAGAATGGAATGGAATAAATAGGAATAGAATAGAATAGAATGAAGGAAGGAGAATGGAATGGAATAAATAGGAATAGAATAGAATAGAATAGAATAGAATAGAATAGAATAGAATAGAATAGAATAGAATAGAATAGAATAGAATATGAAAGCATAGAATATGAAAGCATAGAATAGCATAGGAAGGGATAGAATAGAATAGAATAGAATATGAAAGCATAGAATAGCATAGGAAAGGATAGAATAGAATAGAATAGAATAGAATATGAAAGCATAGAATAGCATAGGAAAGGATATGAAAGGATTGAATAGAATAGAATATTAGAACAGAACAGAACAGAACAGAACAGAACAGAATAGAATAGAAGCTGGAAGGGACATCGGAGGTCTTCTAGTCCAGCCCACTGTTCAAGCAGGAGAACCTATACCATCTCAGACAAGTGACTGTCCAGTCTCTTCTTAAAAACCACCAGTGATGGAGCATCCACTGTTTCTAGTGGCAAGCTGTTCCACTGTCCTTCCTGTTAGGAAGTTTCTCCTTAATTCCAGGTTGCTTCCCTCCTTGATTAGTTTCCAGCCATTGTTTCTTGTCCTGCCTTGGGGGTGCTTTCGAGAACAGGCTGACCCCCCTCTTCTTTGTGGCAACACCTCAAACATTGGGACACTTCTATCATGTCACCCCTAATTCTTCTTTTCTCTAATCTAGCCAGACCCAAAACCTGCAGCCGTTCTTCATATGGTTTAGTCTCTAGGGCTTTGATCATCTTAGTTGCTCTTCCAAAGTCTCAACATCTTGATGCTATGATATAGTATGGTGACCAAAATTGATTGCAGTATTCCAGGTGTGGCCTTACTAGAGTTTTATAAAGTGGTACAAGTCCTTCACGTGACCTTGATTCTGTCCCTCTGTTTATACGACCCAGGGATGGATTCTTAGCCTCTCTTCTTGGTCTTCCTTTCCAGGGGATTGGGGTCCTCACCTTGTCGTTGTCCGAAGTTGTAACATTCTGAAGTGGGAGCTGGAGCTGAAACGTTGGTGCCCGGGCCTAAAAATCCTGCTCTACATCGGTACCCAGCGAGAACTAAGAATGAAAAGACAGGTAGGTTGTATTATTAGTTCAAATCCATTGTGGGTGGGGCAGAGGCGGGATTCAGCCGGTTCTGACCAGTTCTGGAGAAACAGTAGCGGGAATTTTGAGTAGATCGGAGGACCGGCCAATCCCATCTCTGACTGGCCCCGCCAACCCCATCTCTTCTCCGCCTCCCGTTGAGTCCCAGGCAGCGTGGGGTTTTGGGACGGGCTTTCTTAAGCTATGGTTCGCCAAAAGAATTTTGATTGACTGAGTTTCTACAGTCATGGCTTGAGTTATCCTAAGCCACATTTGGGTTTTCTTAAGTCGTGGTTTGTGAAGAGCATGGAAGTTAACTTGTTCTTCTGAAAGAAATGTTTAGGTAGATGCCAAAAGTTTTCCGGGAATGTTGTCACTCTCATGAAAGAAAACAACAGTTTTGCAACAGTTTTTAAAATCCACAAGTTAATACAGGTGTCAATTCCAGGTTCTAAATTTTTGTCTTCCTTCCTTCCTTCCTTCCTTTCCCTCCTTTCCTCCCTATTGTCCTGTCCTTCCCTCCCTTCCTCTAATTGTTCCTTCCTTCCTTCCTTCCTTCCTTCCTTCCTTCCTTCCTTCCTTCCTTCCTTCCTTCCATCCATCCATCCATCCATCCATCCATCCATCCATCTATCCATCCATCCATCTTCCCTTTCCTCCCTCCCTCTCATTGTCCTTCCTTCCTTCCTTCCATCCATCCATCCATCCATCCATCCATCCATCCATCATCCCTTTCCTCCCTCCCTCTCATTGTCCCTTCCTTCTTTCCTTCCTTCCTTCCTTCCATCCATCCATCCATCCATCCATCCATCCATCCATCTTCCCTTTCCTCCCTCCCTCTCATTGTCCCTTCCTTCCTTCCTTCCTTCCTTCCTTCCTTCCTTCCTTCCTTCCATCCATCCATCCATCCATCCATCCATCCATCCATCCATCCACCATCCCTTTCCTCCCTCCCTCTCATTGTCCCTTCCTTCCTTCCTTCCTTCCTTCCTTCCTTCCTTCCTTCCTTCCTTCCTTCCATCCATCCATCCATCCATCCATCCATCCATCCACCATCCCTTTCCTCCCTTCCTCTCATTGTCCCTTCCTTTCTTCTTTCCTTCTCCCTCCCTCCCTCCCTCCCATCAACTCTCCCTCCCTTCCATAGGAGTGGACAGAACCCAACAGTTTCAACGTCTGCATCACCTCCTACAAGCAGCTCTTCAAAGGCCACCAAGCATTCATGAAGATACGATGGAAGTACCTCATTGTGGATGAGATGCAACAGATTAAGAACATGACGGAGAAGCACTGGGAAGCCCTTTTCCACCTTCGCAGGTCTGGACCCCATCAAAACCTGCCTTTTCTCCACCCTTTGGAATTCTTAAGCCCTGGTTCTCCTAATGTAGGGTAGGCCATTTGTGACATGCAATGGTTGGAGCCTTGTCTGGTCCAAGAATCCAAATTCGGGTCTCTTTGGGTTGCATTCTCAGAAGAAGCTAGGGCAGGGGTCTTCAAACTTAACACCTTTTAAGACTTGTGGACTTCAACTCCCAGAATTCCTCCTCCAGTCTTGTTAGCTCAGGAATAATTCCGGGAGTTGAAGTCCACAAGTCTAAAAGCTGTCAGGTTTGAAGACCCATGAGCTAGGGAATATATACCAGCAATCCTTGACTTACAACCGTTCATTTAATGACTGTTCAAAGTTGCACCAGCACTGAACAAAGTAACGTATTACCGTTTCCCGGACTTTCAACCGTGTCAGCATTCCCCCATGGTCACGTGACCGAAATTCACACGCTTGGCAACTGGCATGTACTTAACGACTGTCGCAGCGATCGTCTGATCCTCTTTTGCGACATTCTGATGAACAGTCAGTGGACAAGCCAGGTTCAATTCCCAACCGTGTTACTGCAGTGATTCCTTTAACGGCTCCCTCGACAAACGTCTCGCTTAGCAACAGAAATGTAGTCGTCAGCCAAGGACTTTCTTGTATCGCTGTGTACAGAGAACCTATGCGGAATGGAGCGGGTGGGGACCTCGGGGGGTCAGGACTCCGACATGCACCCCCATTCCATTCATAAGTCTCTAGCCGTTAGACCCGGTTCCCTCTTCTCCCCCCGCAGCCAAGTCACAAAGGTTGGGCAACGCTGGTCTGGGGAACGGTCAGATGAGAGAGGGAGGAGCCCACAGATACTTAACAGTCAGAGCAGAGGTGGGTATTCAGCCGGTTCTGATCGGTTCTGCAGAACCGGTAGCGGAAATTCTGAGTAGTTCGGAGAACCGGCCAATCCTGCCTCTGACTGGCCCCGCCACCCCCATCTCTTCTCTGCCTCCCATTGAGACCCAGCTGATCGGCTGGGTCTTCTTTGGTTGCCCTGCCCAGGAGAACGGAGCTGGAAAGCAGGTTAGTGGGGTGGGGAGGGAAGGGGAATTTTTCAGTAACCTTCCCCTGCCATGCCCACCAAGCCACGCCCACCAAGCCACGCCCACAGAACCCGTAGTAAAAAAAAATGAATCCCACCACTGAGTCAGAGGAAGATATTTAGGAAGGACCCTCCCTAATGGTTCGGGCGTTTAAAAGTATCCGTGGGAAGCCAGAAATATTTTTGTTAGGTATAGTATATAAATATGATCTAAATATAATAAGGGGAATTTGTATGTAATGTTTGTAAAATGCAAGAATTGTATTTGCACAGTATTGGAAAAACAAAGAAATGCCGAGAGAGGAAGGTGTAATTAAAAAAAATAATTAGATTGTGCAGAAATAGATAGACTGACATTAAGGTTAAAAAAAGAAGGAAGATAACAGAATACTTTCAAATATGGGGTTTATTTTATAAACGGTTGGATAATAAAGGTAGAAATGAGGAGCTGGGAAAACATTATTAGGTAAGCAACTGACCCAGACAATACACTGGTTCACAAAGCAGATGTAATATGTTAAATAAAAGTGGACAAATAGACTATTTAAATAAGGGGTGTCCAACCTTGGCACTTTAAGCCTGGAGGACTTCAACTCCCAGAATTCCCAGCCAGCAAAGCTGGCTGGGAATTCTGGGAGTTGAAGTCCTCCAGGCTTAAAGTTGCCAAGGTTGGACACCCTGATTTAAACAAAAGGATCAGTTTGGACCTCCCGACTTGCCGTTCATGTAACCTTCCACTAAAGTTGAAGGAAGCCAATTAGGTTGTGGTTTTTTTGTCTGGTTTCTCCGGGAAGGCTGACCCTGTGCTTCCCCCAACCCCCTCTCTTTGTAGTCAGTACCGCTTACTCCTGATCGATACCCCCTGCACAACACCTTGATGGAATTGTGGACCATGGTGCACTTCCTGATTCCAGGAATCTCCAAAGCTTACCTGGATTTCCCGGTGAAAGCGGCCAACGAGGAGAATCAAGACTACTGCCATAAGCTCGTCATCAGGCTGCACAGGGTGAGTCCCTCAAGCTGGGAGCTGGAATTGGGCCCAAGGCAAGCCTAGCATCCCCTTGGTGAATAGGATTTGATGAAACGTGCGTTCGAAACCTAGAAAACTGACATTAGTGCCCTTTGAGTTGATTTGTTTTTTATTTTTCCTTCCTTCCTTCCTTCCTTCCTTCCTTCCTTCCTTCCTTCCTTCCTTCCTTCCTTCCTTCCTTCCTTCCTTCCTTCCTTCCTTCCTTCCTTCCTTTCTCTGTCTCTCTCTGTCTCTCCATCTATTTACCTCTTGAAAAAGCACCTTTGGGACAACCATGACCAGGATGACTGAGAATCTTCATAGATTTTCCTTCTTTCTTTCTCTTTCTTTCTTTCTTTCTTTCTTTCTTTCTTTCTTTTTCTTCTTTTCTTTCCTTCCTTCCTCCCTCCCTCCCTTTTCTTTCCTTCCTCTTCTTTCTTCCTTCCTTCCTTCCTTCCTTCCTTCCTTCCTTCCTTCCTTCTTTCCTTCCTTCCTTCCTTTCTCTGTCTCTATGTTTCTCCATCCATTTGCCTCTTGAAAAAGCACCTTTGGGACAACCATGACCAGGATAACTGAGAATCTTCATAATTTTCCTTCTTTCTTTCTCTTTCTTTCTTTCTTTCTTTCTTTCTTTCTTTCTTTCTTTCTTTCTTTCTTTCTTTCTTTCTTTCTTTTTCTTCTTTTCTTTCCTTCCTTCCTCCCTCCCTCCCTCTTTCTTTCCTTCCTCTTCTTCCTTCCTTCCTTCCTTCCTTCCTTCCTTCCTTCCTTCCTTCCTTCCTTCCTTCCTTCCTTCCTTCCTTCCTTCCTTCCTTCCTTTCTCTGTCTCTCTATGTTTCTCCATCCATTTGCCTCTTGAAAAAGCACCTTTGGGACAACCATGACCAGGATAACTGAGAATCTTCATAGATTTTCCTTCTTTCTTTCTCTTTCTTTCTTTCTTTCTTTCTTTCTTTCTTTCTTTCTTTCTTTTTCTTCTTTTCTTTCCTTCCTTCCTCCCTCCCTCCCTCTTTCTTTCTTTCCTCTTCCTCCTTCATTTCCTTCCTTCCTTCCTTCCTTCCTTCCTTCCTTCCTTCCTTCCTTCCTTCCTTCCTTCCTTCCTTCCTTCCTTCCTTCCTTCCTTCTCTCTCTCTCTCTGTCTCTCCATCTATTTACCTCTTGAAAAAGCACCTTTGGGACAACCATGACTAGGATGACTGAGAATCTTCATAGATTTTCCTTCCTTCTTTCTTTCTTTCTTTCTTTCTTTCTTTCTTTCTTTCTTTCTTTCTTTCTTTCTTTCTTTCTTTCTTTCTTTCTTTCTTCTTCTTTTCTTTCCTTCCTTCCTTCCTCCCTCTTTCTTTCTTTCCTCCTTCCTTCCTTCCTTCCTTCCTTCCTTCCTTCCTTCCTTCCTTCCTTCCTTCCTTCCTTCCTTCCTTCCTTCCTTCCTTCTTTTTCTCTCTCCCTCCATTCTTCCCTCCCAATTTTCTTTTTTTTTCTTTTAGTTAATTTTTAATTAATTTCTATTTTATTGTTTTAGCCGGACAATGGACATCTGTTTACCCCAACCCTGTTTAAGCTCGTTCCCTAATGATTGGCTCCCTCCCTCCTTTGAAAATTGGTTCCACGCCTCTGCTGCCCTTTCTGCAAAGGGATATTTTCCTTTTGAACTTCTGAATGTTCATCGCCGCTTCCTCCTCCTCTCCCTCCCTCCCTCCCTCCCTTCTTCCACCTCTCCTCCGCAGATGATCCAGCCGTTCATCTTGCGCAGATCGAAAAGGGACGTTGAGAAACAGCTGACGAAGAAGTACGAACACGTGCTCAAGTGCCGGCTTTCCAACAGGCAGAAAATGATGTACGAGGACGTCATTCTCCAGCCCGAGTAGGTGTTTCTGAGTTGAACATTAAACCAGGACTCTCCAACCTTGGCAACTTTGGACTTCAACTCCCAGAATTCCTCAGCCAACTTTGCTTTCTGGGGGTTGAAATCCACAAGTCTTAAAGTTGCCAGGTTTTCAGACCCCTGAGGAATTCTGGGAGTTGGAGTCCACAAGTCTTAAAGCTGCCAAGGTTGGAGAGCCCTGCATTAAACCATTAATGACTCATTAATGACTCATTAATAATTAACATGATCCCTAGAAAGGGCAGATGCAGGTACTGTTACAACACACAATCATACAGGGTGGTCCTTGACTTAGAACCATTTGTTTAGCGACTCTTTAAAGTTACGATGGCACTGGAAAAAAAATGACTTTTATGGCCGATCCTCACATTCGCAAGCCACGTGATCAAAATCTGAGCACTTCCAAATAAAAAGTCGATGGGAGATCCGCTTAACGACTGCATGATTCACTTATCAACTGCAGTGAATGGTTTTAACATCCGTGGTTGTGAAAAAAAATAATCGGGCTCTGGGCTCATTTAATGACTGCCTTGCTTAGCAGAACGGAAATTCTGGTCCCCATTGTGCTCGTAAGTCGAGCACTACCTATGATGGAGTCTGCCCATTATGGCTGTAAGTTCCTGACAGTCCAAAAACCAGGCCATCCAGAGGACTTTTGCAACGTCTCTTGCAGGGGTCCTAAAGAAAACAGCAGTTTATTTTTATTTATTGTATTTATTTATTAGATTTGGGTTGCTACCCATTTGCCGTGGCGACTCAAGGTGGCTTACAACATATAAAACCACAATTTAAAACAATAAACACCACTTACTGTTAAGTGGACCCTTTGTTTGCTGTGGAACATTTTTGCTAAAAACTGGAAAAAAATACCACTTTCTTGGCAAAGACCTCATACATCACAGCCTTTGCAATTGGAGCCAATTTCCAGGCACCTAAAATGCAGTTAGATGCCACCAGAAGGACGTCCCAAAAGTGCTTTTTTTTTTTCTTCAAGAGGCAACTGGACTTTCTTGTTTTTTCTTTGAAGATGTTTCGCTTCTCATCCAAGAAGCTTCTTCAGCTCTGACTGGATGGTGGAGAATGGAAGGATTTATACCCCTTGCATATAAGCTGGTCATTTGCATCCTTTTAGAGAGGCAATGAGGCCACTTGGAGGTTAATCTGTGTCCTCGGGGGGACACCCAAGTGGTGCAAATGGCACTGCTGAAAGGACTGTGTTGTAGACCGGAGAGAGATAATGTTGGATCCCTCCCCCTGTTGAGAGGAGGCTGTTCAATTTTGACCTAGAGGGCCTCTTTGACACCCCCCCTTTCAAACCAGCGGTCCTCTCTGCCCAAAATGTGGACTTTGTTGTTTTCAAAAGAGTGGCCAGTCAGAACTGAAGAAGCTTCTTAGATGAGAAGAAAAACATCTTCAGAGAAAAGCAAGAAACTCCAGTTGCCTCTTGAAAAAAAATGCACCTTTGGGACAACCTTGCCCTGGATGACTGAGAATCTCCATAGACACGGGAAAGATGGTTGCCATCAGAACTTCAAAACCCAGTCATGAATGATTTGTGTGTGTGTGTGTGTGTGTGTGTGTATGTCAGAACTTCAAATTGTCACTAACCGACTCATCATAAGTCAGGGTCTGCAAGTGCAGTTAATGTGAAGTCTTGGCCAATGAGGCCCTGACCTCATGGGCATCGCATACAGATATAGATACAGATTAACAGAGTTGGAGGGGACCTGGTAGGTCATCTAGTCCAACCCTCCCTTGCCCAAGCAGGAGACTCTACACCATTTCTGACCAATGGCAGTCCAGTCTCTTCTTGAAAGCCTCCAGTGATGAAGCTCCCACAACTTCCGAGGGCAACTTCTGTTCCATTGGCTGACTGTTCTCCCTGTCAGAAAGCTTCTCCTTATTTCCAGGTTGAATCTCTCCTTGATCAGATCCATTATTCCTTGTTGGCCTTCAGGTGCCTTGGAAAATAGCTTGACCCCCTCCTCTCTGTGGCAGCCCCTCTAATATTGGAAGACTGCTCTCATGTCTCCCTGGGTCCTTCTCTTCCCTAGATTAGCCAGGCCCAGTTCCTGCAACCGTTCATCGTAGGTTTTAGCCTCCAAGCCATTGGTCATCTTAGATAGATTCAGATTAACAGAAGTGGAAGGGACATCTAGTCCAACCCCCCGCCCAAGCAGGAGACCCTACACCATTTCCGATGACAGTCCAGTCTCTTGAAAGCATCCAGTGATGAAGCTCCCACAACTTCTGAAGGCAACTTCTGTTCCATGGGTTGATTGTTCCCACTGTCAGAAAATGTCTCCTTAGTTCCAGTTTGAATCTCTCCTTGGTCAGTTTCCATCCATTGTTCCTTGTCTGGCCTTCAGGTGCCTTGGAAAACAGCTTGACCTCCTTCCTCCTCTCTGGGGCAGCCCCTCAAATATTGGAACACTGCTATCCTGTCTCTCCTGGTCCTTCTTGTCTCTAGACTAGCCATGCTGAGTACTTGTAACCATTTATCGTATGTTTTAGCCTCAATTCACTCTTCTAGCTTTAAGCCTCTGATTTCTTCTGCCTTGGCAGGACCCAAGACGCTGTGAAAAGCGGGCACTTCGTCAGCGTCCTTCACGTCTTGATGCAGCTGCAGAAGATCTGCAACCACCCGGATCTGATCAACCCTCGGCTGTGCGGCTCCTCTTATGTCTCGGAGGCATTGCAGTTCTCGACCGCCTCGCTGGCCTTAAAAGCCTTGGAGAGCAACCTGTGGAAGGTAAGCTGAAGGGTGGACTCGCAAGGTGCCCTGTTGGGTGAGGAAGAGGGAGCACTTTCCAACTTCTTGTTTCTGATTTTACTTTTCTGCCCCAAGGTGTGACCAAGCACTCCACAATGTGTGTGTGAGTGTGTGTGTGTGTGTGTGAGAGAGAGAGAGAGAGAGACAGACAGACAGAGAGAGACAGAAAGAGATGAAATGGACTGATGATAGAAAAGGAATAATCTTTCTGACTTCTCATTTCTGATTTTACTTTTCTGCCCCAAGGTGTGACCAAGCACTCCACAATGTGTGTGTGAGTGTGTGTGTGTGTGTGAGAGAGAGAGAGAGAGAGAGACAGAGAGAGACAGAAAGAGATGAAATGGACTAACGATAGAAAAGGAACAATCTTTCTGACTTCTCATTTCTGATTTTACTTTTCTGACCCAAGGTGTGACCAAGCACTCCACAATGTGTGTGTGAGTGTGTGTGTGTGTGAGAGAGAGAGAGAGAGAGAGACAGAGAGAGACAGAAAGAGATGAAATGGACTAACGATAGAAAAGGAACAATGTTTCTGACTTCTCATTTCTGATTTTACTTTTCTGACCCAAGGTGTGACCAAGCGTGTGTTTGTGTGTGTGTGAGGGAGAGGGAGAGGGAGAGAGATGAAATGGGCTAACGATAGAAGAGGGAGAATCTTTTCAACTTCCCATTTCTAATTTTATTTTTCTGCCCCAAGGTGTGACCAAGGGCTACACAATGTGTGTGTGTGTGTGTGTGTGTGTGTGAGAGAGAGAGAGAGAGAGAGACAGAGAGAGAGAGAGAGACAGAGAGAGACAGAGAGAGACAGAGAGAGACAGAGATGAAATGGACTAACATAGAAAAGGGAGAATCTTTTCAACTTCCCATTTCTAATTTTATTTTTCTGCCCCAAGGTGTGACCAAGGGCTACACAATGTGTGTGTGTGTGTGTGTGTGTGTGGAGAGAGAGAGAGAGAGAGAGAGAGAGAGAGAGAGAGAGAGAGAGAGAGAGAGAGAGAGAGAGAGAGAGAGGCAGAGATGAAATGGACTAACATAGAAAAGGGAGAATCTTTTCAACTTCTCATTTCTAATTTTACTTCTCTGCTCCAAGGTGTGACTAAGGACTCCACAGTGTGTGTGAGAGGGAGACAGAGAAGGAGAAAGGGAGGGAGATAAAAATGGAGTAGTCTTAGAAGAGAATCTTTGTAGCTCAAGATCTAACTGTTGGGTCCTTGTTGCTCTCTGAGCTTGGTGGTTTTCTTGCAGATGTTTCATGACCCAACTAGGTAACATTATCAGTGCTAAAAGGGGAAATGAGCTTTACAGAGTGGAGGAGGAGGAGGAGGAAGAGAAAAGACCGTGGGGTCCTTAAGACCTTTCATTACCAAACTAAGTAATATCATTAGTGCTAAAACGGAGTGAGGTTTGTGGAGGTGATGAGGAAGTCAGAGGTTTCGTGACCCAACTAGGTAGCATCATCAGTGCTAGAAAGGAATGGGGTTTGCAGAGTAGAGGGGGAGGAGACAGGAGGAAGTAGGGGACGACGACTGTGGGGTCGTTGATGCCCTCTGAGCTCGGTGGTTTTCTTACAGCCCTTTCGTGACCCACCTAGGTAACATCACCAGCCTGAGTCAAATGATAGCAGGCACCCAGGTACGCTTTCTCCCCTCTCGGCCATCCTCTAGGTTGCAGACCTGAGTCTCTTTGACCTGATTGGGCTCGAGAAGAAAATGACGTGGTATGAATCCCAGGTGGTGCCAAAGCAAAAAATAACCCGGAAGCTTATCGAAGAGATTTACACCTCTCCCCTGCCGCCTCCTAGGCCTACTCCCGTCAAGCTGAAGCCCAACAGGTAAAGCGCACGCAGCCTTCTACAACATCGCCGCCCCTCGTTCAGCCAATTGCGATGGGGATCGGGCTCTTCTCCCTGTTCCGTTTTGCGTGGCCTGTGGATGCTCACAATGGAGTGGCGTGGTGGCCTTAGAGGCGAAGCTCTCGCCTCGCCGTCAGGTGGCTGCGAGTTCGGTCCTAGGTTGAGGCAGCTATTTTTCTTTTTTTGTGGGCACAATGAGAATCTTACCTGCTGAACAAAACTTCACATTGGCAACAGGAAGGGCATCCAGCCATTCAAACACTCCGCTAGCTCCGTTCCATGGCCCGGACTTCAGCCCACAAGGGATGATAAAAGATGATGATGACGTTGATGCTCAGAGTCTCGAGTGTGGCTCTCAATTTCAGAATGGCGTTTAAGCGTCCGAAGGATGGGAGGAGGAGCTTAAAGCATCTCCAAGGCTGAAGGCACCATGGCCATCCCCTAAATATTTGACCCCCTTCCATCCTAAGGTCATTAAAAAGGATGCTGGAGTTTGTCTTTGGCTCAAGACAAGGGAACCCCCAAATCCTTCTCCTCCTTGAGCAGACAGTTCCTCAATCTTCTTCTTTTATATATAAAAGCGAAATACCACTCACTCATCATCACAAAATCTCCAGAACCGTAAAGCTTACAAACTTGAAATTTCACACATATATTCCTCTTGGCTTCTAGGTGCTCGCTAAGAAAGGATTTTTCAAAATGACCATCATAGCATTAGTATTTCCTATATTATTATTATTAACATGCTCTGATGCTAAGGAGTTCTACTCCCCCTCCCCTCAGATTTCTTTCTGAAAAGAAATCTCTTCTAAATGCAAAACACAAGCAAAGGAGAGGAGTTTCAGTTTCAGAGCACCAAGCAGCTTTAGTCCAGAACAGTTGAGCTAAGCCACGCCCAGGCTTCTTGCTGTTTCCTTCTTGCTCACACAACAAATACTGCTTTAGTTTCCAAACAGCCCTCAACTCTCTCACATACAGGACGTTAGCCAGGTAAATACCAATGGATACTGGCAGGCAGAGGCAGATTTTTTTCTCCTTATTTTCCTCCCAAAAACTAAGCTCGATCACATTGTTTCATAGCAAAGCATGGATATCCAGCTAGTATATATATAAAAGCCAAGTACCACTCACTCATCACGAAATCTCCAGAACCGTAAAGCCTACAAACGTGATATTTGGCACATATGTTCCTCTTGGCTTCTAGGTGCTCGCTAAGAAAGGATTTTTCAAAATGACCATCAGAGCATTAGTGTTTCCTATATTATTATTATTATTAAACACGCTCTGATGCTAAGGAGTTCTACTCCCCCTCCCCCACCTGAAAAGAAACCTGTTTCAAATGCAAAACACAAGCAAAGGAGATGAGTTTCAGTTTCAGTTTGACAGCACCAAGCAGCTTTAGTACAGAGCAGTTGAGCTAAGCCACACACAGGCTTCTTGCTCACACAGCAAATACCGCTTCAGTTTCCAAACAGCCCTCCCCTCTCACACACTGACAGGACGCTAGCCAGATAAATACCGATGGATGCTGGTAGGCAGAAGCAGATTTTTTTTTCTCCCTTATTTACCTCCTCAAAAATAGTTTCATAGCAAAGCACGGGTACCCTGCTAGTTTTTAAATATGGCTGTCTCTGAAGTACTTTTTCCTCGTTTTTTTTTTACTTTTAACTCCAAGAGTACTTTGTGGAAAATCATCACAGCACCCAACCGTTGTTGTTGTTTTTTCCCCCCCAGATTGTTTCAACCTGTTCAGTACGGACAAAAACCGGAAGGCAAGATGGTGACTTTTCCTAGTGCGCAAGTGCAACGGGCCACCGGTGTGGCTACGGTTGCTCAACAGGCCCAAGTGCGAGGAAGATCTCCCATGACAACGGTATCGGCCAACCCAGGTGAGAAAGGGTGAACCTTCTCAGGTTTCGTTCCTTGTCGGCAAGGGTGGGTTGGTTCCCCTTCATGCTCATCTTCCCTCCCTCCCTCCCTCCCTCCCCGTGACAAACCAGTCCTTGGAATTAAACCAGTCTTCCTCAACCTTCCTGATGTATTGAGGTTCCCCACAACCATCACTACCAACCCAGGTTGGAATTCCTGCACCTCCGGATGGAATCAATGTGGAGGAAGCTGAACTCTTTGTCATCCTACGGGAGGCACGGATTGGGTAGATCCCCCCTAATCGTTTCTTCTTCTCCTCGAACCAGCGTTTTCAGCTGTGGACCTCAGGCCAGGTTGGGTCTCCAGATGTTGAGTTATCCACTTGGGTATTTGGATGAAGGACTCCCAGGTCCTTTACGTGACCTTCTACCCACCTTGAGCTGCATTCCATGGCTGCTCTGTTTTTCTGGATGCACCCTGGCCTGGCACTTGAGGTTTTTGTGTGAACTGTGGACCGATACTGTGGTTCTTACAACACCTAAGGTGCTCTTCCTGGGTTTTGGTAGGTGTCTTCCTGAGCTTCAAGGCAGGATGATGCTCTTGTTCCATTCCCTTGGGCTGAAACATTTCCGGGCATTTTGTGTCCTTTGTTAAAATCTCTACGCTGCTCATCTATCTCACCATCAAGTGACCCAAGGCAGATTTCATTTGGATGGATTTCTCTCCGAAGGGCTGGTTTTAAGCTCTACCTCCCCCTCCGTTGTTTTTTCCTTTCAATTTAAAGCTTTGGAAAGGGAATAAAAAAACGAACGACAGCCAATTGTCATGCTCTTACTGGAAACGGTCCAGGCAAGCGACTTGGGGCTTAAAATACTTACATTCTGCATCCCAAGCTTGGTTTGAAAGAAGTCAATAATCCCAGCCTGATCACTAACGTGGGCGGGAGGATCTCATTTTGGCTCGTCCTAGGAGAGGCTTGATTGCGCTTCGTTCAAAAATCTGGAACGGAGGCTATCGAAACATCCAAGCAAGCCTCCTCTTACCTGTGTTTTCATCCTCTTTTTTTTTTTTTAATGTGTCAGCTTGAGCTGAAGGTGAACATTTCCAGCAATATGTTTAGACTCTGTGTTTGCGTGCGTGTCTTTGTGTGTTTTTCTTTGGTCTCAAATCCAGTGAGCGGTTAGGACAACAAAGCTGCTTCCTTCAGGTCACCCCTATAAATTTTATTCGTTTGTTTGTTTGTTTGTATCCCACCACTGTTATTTTGACAAATAATTCCAGGTGGCAAACGTATACAACACACCTTTTTTCCTCCTCCTCTTTTCCCCACAAGAACAACCCAGTGAGGTGGGGAAACAGAGAGACACAGACAGACAGACAGACAGACAGACACAGACACACAGAGACAGAGACACACACACACACACAGAGACACAGAGATAGAGAGAGATAGACAGACAGACAGAGACACACAGAGACAGAGACAGACAGACACAGACAGAGACACAGATAGAGAGAGATAGACAGACACAGACACACAGAGGCAGAGACACAGAGAGAGAGAGAGACAGAGACAGAGACAGACACACACACAGACACAGACACAGACAGACACATACAGAGAGACAGACAGAGGGACTGGCTCAAGGTCACCACCTGGTCTTTTTGCCAAAGAGAGGAACTAGAACTCATGATCTCCCCTTTCTAGCCTGGCACCTTAACCAACCTGGCTTTCTTTATGCCACCCTGTCTCTCCTTTGATAAAGTTGGAGAACTTCACGTCGGAAAGCCTTCCAAGCTTTCAAAGCAAAGAGCTAGCAAACCCACCCGAACTCTCCCCCCCCACACCTCCCCTCCTCCCGCTCCGCATGGCAAAGTTGTGTTCCCGTGTGTTTGTGTGCATAATGTGTTTATTTGTGCGGCCGCCGTGAAGCTGAATTCGAGCATTGAGTCGCTTTCGGCACCTTGATTTAAGGCTCCCAAATGCCTCTGGATTTTCCTTGCTTTTTTAAAAATTTATTTTAAAGGCAGACTGCCTGTACTCAGCCCCCCCTCTACCCCCTCCCGGTACGCGTTTACAACTGTGACTGCTGAAATTTCTCCGTTGCTCTAACACCTCGAAAGGAAACGAAGGACCGACTCTAACCGCTTACACCCCCTGACCTTATTGATTGCAGCCGCCGTTGCCGTCTCCTCGGCTGCCACCGCAGCGCCACCACAATTGCCGCCTTCCTCCAGTGTTCCTCCACCTCCTCCTCTTCCTCTTCCTCCTCCAAGACATCAGCCAGCAATGACCTTCGCCAACGCAACTAGCCCGGCCCATCCAGTGAAAGTGCGGGGCCAGGCTACCGCCCAGGGCCTCCAGCTAGGGCAGGCCCAGCCACAGGCCCCCCCACCCACCATCCAACAGAGTGTCCTGCCTCAGAGGCTCGTGTTAACCAGTCAGGCACAGGCTCGGTTACCCAGTAAGTGCCCCTCTGCCCTGCTTCCTTCAGGTTTCTCCAGCTTCCTTCTCTCCTCCTCTCCTCCTCTTCCTCCCCTCCTCCTCCTCTTTTCCAAAGCTTCCCTGAGGTTAAGTTGTTAGGCACCCTAACAATGTGTGCAAGGATACCTGGATAGATAATAGGAGAGGTATTTGGACGGAGGGCAGGGGTGGGCTTCAAAAATTTTTAGCAAGAGGTTCTCTGTCCAGTTGCTGGGTGGGCGTGGCCATGGTGGGCGTGGCCTAGTTGGCCTCCTGCACCATGGTGCGTGGGGGTGTTTTTGCTTTCCCGGGCTCCGGAGGCTCTCTGGGAGCTGGAAACAGGCCCGTTTCCGGCCCTCCTGAAGTTCCGGGGGGCTTTTCGCCCTCCCTGAGCCTCCGCGCATACCCTGCCCTCCCCTGCATCCAAAACGGGCCATGTGGAGACTCCGGGGAGGGGAGGGAGGGGTGGGCGGGGCCAGCCAGGAGTGGGATTTGGGGGATTCTCCGAACTGCACAGAATCTTAGCTAGGGGCTCCCCCGAACCCCCCAGCAACCCACCTCTGGACGGGGGCTCGGTTTGCTCCTTCCCTTTCCATTCTCCTTCCCTTTGGAGTTTGCCTCGCTCACCCTTTCATTTTGCTTATTTGGGGAACAAAATACTTCAGTTTTTGTTTTTTTAAGTGCAACATAAGAGCCGCAGTGGCACAGTGGTTAGAGGGCAGTACTGCAGGCTACTTCGGCTGCCTGCCGGCTGCCTGCAGTTCGAGTCTCAGCAGACTCAAGGTTGACTCAGCCTTCCATCCTTCCCAGGTGGGTAAAATGAGGAGACCCAGATTGCTTGGGGGCAAGAGGCTGACTCCGTAAACTGCTTAGAGGGGGCTGTAAAAGCGCTTTGAAGCGGCATATAAGTCCAAGTGCTATTGCTATTTAGATAAGAAAAAAAAGGGGGGGGACTCTGAAAATTGCTGTGAACCCACAGGTGGTCCTTGACTTAAAACCCTTTTGTGAGTGACAGCCCGAAGTTTAACGGCACATTCACAACCCTGGCAGCATCCCCAACCTGGTCACGGGACCAAAATCTCGGCAACTGGCATGTCCTTACGACAGTTGCACTAGCCGAGGGTCGCGTGATCGCCACTTGGTAACCTTTTCGGATGAGCAAACTTGACAGGGGCAGCCTGATTCGCTTAATGACCACGGTGGTTCATTTTAAGCAATGTGCCCCCTCCCCAAAAAAAAGCTGCAGAACGGGATGTGACCCACTTTAAGGACTGCCTCGCTTAGCCACGTAAACTTTGGGCTTCGTTGTCGTTAATTTGAGGACTACCTGCACATTTAGCGGTGTCAACTTAATCTCATTCCTGCATGTTTTCTTCTCTTTGGTCAGCCTTCCTTGGAAACTTCTTCTTTTTTAAAAAAAAAATTTGGGAAAGGGAAAAAAAAAACATTTCCTCCTCCTAATTTAATTCTTTTTTTTTTTTTTTTTGAGAACACTAACCTCACAGGAAGGAACCGCGTTCTGTAAGGAAGACTGGGAATCTGGGCTAAGAACAGGCTAAGGCGGTCTAATTTCCGATGGTAGACGAACTATTAGCACCTCTGGAGCGCAATGGTGGGTGAACTCTGGCTCCTTTTGCGACCTGTGGACTTCAACTCCCAGAACTCCTGAGCCAGGAATTCTGGGAGTTGAAGTCCACAGGTCGTAAGGGGCCAAGAGTCTCACCCACCCTTGTTCTAGAGACTCTCCAGCACTGTTGTACTAATGTTTTCCCCGGAGGAACCCCACTGCCTTTGTTAAAAGTCAAACAAACAGGCCACGCGCTCAACTCCAAAACTCGAGAGATTCGATGTTTGGAGGGTTTCCAGACATTTAAAAATCCTGATATATTTTTTTTTTTTAAAAAATCTTTGTCCTGAGTTGATTTTACGGAGAAGCTTTTCGCTTCATGTGAACAGAGCCTGAACTTCATGTTTCATTCATTGCAGGGGGAACAAACAAACCCCCCCAAAATTGTCACTTCCAACCAACTCCAATTCTTCGTCAGAGGGAGTCTGTGAAAGATACCTTCTCTGCGTTGAAAAATACATTTGCTGAATCCGAGTCCTTTTGGCTAAGAGCTGCATGAGCTTACCCGAACCCCTCCCCCCACGGTAGAAAATTCGTCATTCATTGCTAATTGGACATTTCAAATGAATGGGGGGAATTATATCCTTGGGGATCATCTGCCAATGGAATTGGGAGGTCCGATGAATCTGCTTTGCACTGATCTTCGAGCCCAAAATTTGCAAAGCACTAAAAATATATATATGTATAAATATATATATGTATAATTGATATTTTTATATATATATATATGCATATGCATATGCATATGCATATGCATATGCATATACATATACATATACATATACATATATATATATATATATATATATATATATATATATATATATATATATATATGTATGTATGTATATGTATATATATATATATATATATACTGGTCAATTATTCTGTGTGCCCCATGCATCTTTAATTCCTGCCTCTCTTGAGTTGCATTAAGAGTTTGCTTTTGAAAAGGCAGTAGAGGTCCCGACCTTAAGGACTTTTCTTGTCTCTCTTTTCTGAAGTGTCACGTGAGTTTTTTCCAGGTCACGCTTGTTAACCTGTGAAAGTGGAAGGATCGCTGACCTCAGCCTGCCCCGGTCACCCCCACCGTTCCGCATTTAAAGAAACTGAGCCGATGCAATTGGCCCGTCACACACCTGTATCAAAGCTGTACCTGTGGAACTTCTTGGATGACACTTCCTTCCTTCCCTCCAAATCTCCCCTCCCCCTCTCTCCTCCCACCTCTGCATTCATTCTCTCCATCTTCTGCATGTGGTTCACGTCCTTCGTTTTACTAACCACCATGACAGGAAAACCAGGGGATGTCTGGGAGAAACCCCCACCTGCCTCGCCCTCTCCTTCTTCACGGGTGCTTCCACCCCTCTTCCCCCAGGTGGTGAAGTGGTCAAAATAGCCTAGCTGGCTTCCATTGCAGGGACACCAGGTCGGATCACGCAGCCGGAGACGCCGGTGACGCTGCAGTTCCAGGGGAACAAATTCACTCTGTCTCACAGCCAACTCCGCCAGCTGACCGCAGGACAGCCTTTACAACTGCAAGGTGAGCAGCTTTGAAGAACACCTGCGGGGGAGCTTCCCCATCCTCAAGTAGTTTGGATTTTGTGTGATCCTGCGGTTGTAGACATTAAGGGCAATTGCATCCCTGTTTGGTTTGATGGCAGCAGTGCCTCAGATAGAAAGTCCCTACAGAGAGTAGTGAGGACAGCGGAGATTATAGGAAGCTCACTTTCCCGTTATTCAGGATACTGCTTATAAGCACTATTTGCTTGGAGCTCAGAGTATCTTTAGACCCCACCACACCCACTCCATGGTCTGTTTCTGTTGCTCCCCTCTGGGAGGAGATTTCTAGCAGGACTGTCAGATTTTGTAACAACTTTGTTCCCTATGGCATCTGTCTGGTAAATTCACAAGATTCGTTTTTCTTGCCATGACTGTTTTAGAGCTGTATGCAACGAAATTTCATTTTTAATGTATGCCAATTAGTGTACATTCAAAGTGACAATAAAATTATTCTATTCTGTTCTTATTCTTATCCCTATCCCTATTCTATTCTTATTCTGTTCTATACTTATTCCTATTCTATTCTAATTCCATTCCATTCTATTCTAATTCTTATTCCTATTCTATTCCTATTCTATTATTCCTATTCCTATATTCTATTCTACTTTATTCTATTCCATTCCATTCCATTATTTCTATTCTACTCTACTCTACTTCCAAATTATCAAGCTAACCCTCCTGGATAATTCCCATTTGGGAGATCCTTGGTGGCCTTCTTTAAGGCCACCCAAGAAATTTGAGGGTTATTTAACTGTTCAAACAATTCTTGATTTACGAGCAAAGCCGAGCCCGAAATTTCTGCTGCTAAGGAAGGTAGTTGTTAAGCGAGTTTTGCTCCATTTTACGATTCTTTTTTTGCCACAGAAGTTTAACCCCTGCAAGTGGTTTAAGTGAATTATGTGGCCTTAGAGTGGATCTGGCTTCCCCCATTGACTTCGCTTGTCGGAATCGGGCTGGGAAAGTTGCCATTAGGTTATTGCATATCCCCGAGATGCGGCAACCATTGCAAATATATGTCAGTTGCCAAGGGCCCAGATTTTGACTGTGTGATGTGATGTTCCGGTGATGGTAAATTTTTCCTAAAATGAAATGTTAAAAAATCAGTTTAATAGATAACAGATAATCAGAGTTGGAAGGGACCTTGTAGGTCATCTAGTCCAACCCCCCCCTTGCCCAAGCAGGAGACCCTACCCTATTTCTGACAGATGGCAGTCCAGTCTCTTCTTGAAAGTCTCAAGTGATGGCGCTCCCACAATTTCCGAGGGCAAGCTGGTTGATCCCACTGTCAGAAAGTTTCTCCTTATTTTCAGGTTGAATCTCTCCTTGTTCAGTTTCCATCCATTATTCCTTGTCTGGCGTTTGGGTGCTTTGGGAAACAGCTTGACCCCTTCCTTCTCTGTGGCAGCCCCTCAAATATTGGAAGACTGCTATCCTGTCTCCCCTGGTCCTTCTCTTCCCTAGACCAGCCATGCCCAGTTCCTGCAACAATTCATCATATGTTTGAGCCTCCAGTCCCCTAATCATCCTGGTTGCTCTTCTCTGCACTCTTTCTAGAGTCTCAATGTCTTTTTTTATAGTATGGTGACCAAAACTGGATGCAGTACTCTAGGTGTGGTCTTACTAAGCCTTTATAGAGTAGTATTAGTACCTCCCTTGATCTTGATTGTATCCCTTTGTTAATGCAACTTAGGATTGCATTAGCTTTTTTGGCTACTGCTGCACACGGCTGGCTCATATTTAGCTGGTTGTCCACTAAGACTCCAAGATCAGTTACAGTTAATTAAGCCAGGTTTAAAAATTAAGCCAGGTTTAAAAAAAAATCAGTGGGCAGTCAGTCACTTTTCCCTCTTTCAATTTCTACCCTCCAGGCAGTGTCCTGCAAATCGTTTCGGCTCCAGGACCCCAATATCTCCGACCTCAGGGCCCTGTGGTGGTGCAGACGGTGCCCCAGGCTGGGACTGTCCAAAATGCTCTCAACCCACTAGGGAACCAGCATCCGGCGGGGTTGCAGACTTCGTCAGGAGCTCAGCCAGGTAAGGCCCCCACCACCCCGCCTTTGCGTCCACCCGTCTATCTTTACCTATCCCAATTCCTGTATTGCTGTGACTCTCAGCGCATTCACGATAGAACAATGAACCAGAACTATCACTGTGGCCAGAAGCCACTCCCAAGTGCAGCCAGCAATGTTTGCAAACCCTAACTGTGACATTCAAACTGTTTTTTTTTTTTAATGCCCCATGTAAAGCTTTGGTTCCTAAGGCAGTGCCCATTAGCAAGAAAGTAGCTCTGCAGACTTAGGAGAGATTTCTAAACACATTTGTTGACCAGTAAGTAGTAAAAGGCAAGGATGCCCTTGATAGCTGGAGCACAGAGTACAGGTAGCCCTCGACGTATGGCCACAATTAAGCCCAACATTTCAGTTGTTAAGTGAGTTTTAGCCCCTTTTTTGCCACAGTTGCTAAGTGAATCACTGCAGTTGTTGAAGTGGAGTGGAATGGAATAGAGAATAGAGAGTAGAGTAGAGTAGAGTAGAGTAGAGTAGAATAGAATAGAATAGAATAGAATAGAATAGAATAGAATAGAATAGAATAATGGAATGGAATGGGATAATTAATGCCATGGCATGGCATAGCATAGCATAGCATAGAATAGAATGGAATGGAATGGAATGGAATGGAATAATTAATGGCATGGCATGGCATGGCATGGCATGGCATGGCATGGCATGGCATAGAATAGAATAGAATAGGATAGGATAGAATAGAGAGTTGCAAGGGACCTTGGAGGTCTTCTAGTCCAGCCCCCTCCTGCTCAAGCAGGAGATCCTATACCATTTCAGACAAGTGACTGTCTCTAGACTCTTCTTAAAAACCTCCAGCGATGGAGCACCCACGATTTCTGAAGGCAATTTCTGTTCCACTGGTTAATTGTCCTCCCTGTTTTGAAGTTTCTCCTTAATTCCAGGTTGCTTCTCTCTTTGGTTAATTTCCATCCATTGTTTCTTGCCTTCTGGTGCTTTGGAGAATAGGTTGACCCCCTCTTCTTTGTGGCAGCCCCTCAAATACTGGAAGACTGCTATCCTGTCACCCCTGGTCCTTCTTTTCTCCAGACTAGCCAGACCCAAAACCTGCAGCCGTTCTTCCTATGTTTTAGTCTCCAGGCCTTTGATGCTCTTAGTTTCTCTTCTCTGAACTTTTTCCAAAGTCTCAACATCTTTTTGTGTGTGTGTGTGGTTTGGTGACCCAAATTGGTTGCAGTATTTCAGGTGTGGTTTTACTAGGGGTTTATAAAACAGAAAGGTAAGTAACCCAGTTGTTCAGTGAATCTGGCTTCCCCATTGACTTTAGTTGTCAGAAGGTCACAAAAGGTGACACTGTAAAAATACGAGTCAGTCGACAAGCTTCCGAATATTGATCACATGACTGCAGTGGCCTGAAGTGTGGAAAAACAGTTTCATGTTTTTCACACTTAAGACCATTGAAACCATGAAGGAACATTTTTCAGTGGATGGCCACTAAAGGAACTGTTGTCAATGGCGAATGAGCTGTATGAATGCTACTGTCAGGATTCCAGCACTTAACCCCATTTAAATCATGAGTCTCAAGTCAGACTCCCAAAACGTAACGTGTCCGGCACTGCCTGGGTGCACCCGACTCTGAGACACATCATTCATTTTCACCCTTGACCTTGGTTTTCCCTCCACCCGCTGCGTGTATCATAATTCATATTCTCCAATGGGACACATCCATAGCCCAGAGTCATCAATCATGCTCTCCAGTTAGAATTTTGCTCGGCAGAAACTTTGGTCACCTAGTTATTATCTTTGAAAAACTATTTATGGAATGCATTTTTGGTTTTGCAAGCTGCCGCACTGCTCCCCTCTCCCTTTCTGTTGGCAACTCTTAAAAAGACCATAGAAATATTTTATGAGTTGACAGCTACATGTGACCTCCACAGTTGGATTCAGAGTGCGAAGCCATTTATAAGAGGATGCTTGAGCCGCATAAACCTGTGATTTATGTTCTAAGTTTGTGTTTCCAGGAAGAACCATGGGTGCTAATTTAGCATCAGGCGACTCTGCTTCTTCCCTGAAGTCCAGCATTCATGGTGGTTACTCACAGGTAGGGCAACTTATTTTGCATTTGCGAACCATTAAGACCTCAAAATTAACCTCTCTTTCACTGCAACATGTTGCAGTCGCGTAGTTTCGATGGCCAGGTCACAATATTTTTATTTTTTTCTAGTTCTTTTTCTTCGACTCTGGCGTCTCCTGGTACAGTGACTTCAGTAAATTGTATGCTTTGGTTTTCGACAACTGTGAGATCTGGCGTGTTGTGTTCCAAATGACAATCCGTTTGCCTTCAATGTTGTTATTGTTTTTGTTATTATCGTTATATCTTATTCATTAAACATGAAACTCAGTCAACTGAACATTTCAATAATTTATTATTATTAGAAACTTTTATTCATTACAAATGAAACTCAGTCAACTGAATATTTAAAAATGTTATTTTTATTACTATTAGTATTATTAGTATTCATCGCACAGTCAGCCAGATGTTCAGACTGGGTTTGGCATTTTTGTCTACCTATTGAGTCCTACCACGGACCTGGCATAGGCAAATCTGGATGTTTGGTGGTGTTACAGATATCGCCGCAGGATGGAAGCTGTTCCAAGTAAAACTGCCTTCTGCAATTGACTGGTGGCAAAGTTGTCAATGCCATCGATGGTGTTCAAGTGGTGCTCCAGTTGCTGCTGCTGCTGCTGTTGTTGTTGTTATTATTATTATTATTATTATTATTATTATTATTATTATTATTATTATTATTGAGCAAGCAATATAGGAAACACTATGAAGGAGCTTCCTCCCATTGAAAATGGGAAGGAGGATCAAGGCAATCATAATCCCTGAAAACCCAAAACGTAATTTTCCTCTAGGATTGGAAACCTGCACCTGTTTGTAGAAGGTCACCTGAGATACCCTTATTTGGATTTTTTTAAAAAAAGTTTGCAATTAAAATTTAGCATCATACCAGCAGGCAGCTGTAGAACTTTTTATCTTTCTAATATTAGAGAAACTCATGATCTCCTCAACCGGGAGAACCGGAAGAACTGGGTGTTCTTGTTTCTGTCTTCTACACAGGAGTCCTTCGAGGAGAAAAACAGGCTTCTTAAAGAGCGCTTGGACCGGATCTTTTCTTGCAATGAACGGCGTTGCTCTCGAGCTCCCGTCTACGGCAAGGACCTTCGTAGGATTTGCTCCCTGGTGGGCAACCCCAACACAACGCCTCAGTTCTCCGCCAGAACCAGCAAATGGAGCTGGGCTGGCTTTGTAAACTGCGGCCTCTCCAAAGATCATCGAGACCCTCTCAGAGGGTTGACCTGGCAGCTCGAACAGCAGCAGCAGTCCTTGAGGGACACCATCAACAGGTGATGCTCCATCCTTGGCTCGAGCTTCCTCCTAACAATTCTGCTGAGTCTTGATCGAAGGGCATTCGTGGAATTGTGTAAAGCCCGGGGGAATTGTCTCGTTCAGGGGTCTCCACCCTTGGCAACTTCTAAGACTTGTGAGCTTCAACTCCCAGAAAAGGCCACACGTCTTAAAAGTTGCCAAGGGTGAAGCCTCCCCCCTGATCTAGTTAACCTTTATGGGCTCCTGAGGTAACTAATTTGAGCCTCAGATGATCGTAGTTGGGAGGCTGGGTATATTTCCCTCCATTCTTTGCTACTAAAGAGCTGAGTATTTCTTGGCCATCCTTCCAATTGTAAGGTACTGAAAATGCACCTGCTCTTTTCATCCATCCCTCTGCAACCAGCCGGGGGGGCTTCATAGAGCAGGATGGGGAGCTTCAACCTTCCAGATGTTACTGAACTCTTGACCTGCCTGTTGTAGTGAATGATGCAGCTGAGCTTTGAGCTCATCTCCAGCTTGAAGTGCCCTCCTCCTTTTCTCCTTCTCTTTTTCCTCCTTCTCCCCTTCTCCTTACTCTGCAAATCCCAAGCCTCCTCCAACACTGATGATGATTCCTAGTTGGGTAATGAAACACATCAGAAAGAAAACAACCAAGATCAGAGAGCACCAAAGTCCCCACCGTCCTTCCCTTTCTCTTCTCTTTCTCCTTCTCCTCCACCCTTTTCTCCTTCCCTTCCTCCTCCGCCCTCTGCAAATCCCAAGCCTCCTAACATTGATGATGATTCCTAGTTGGGTAATGAAACATCAGAAAGAAAACAGTCAAGCTTAGAGAGCATCAAGGACTCCATAGTCGTCCTCCTCTTCCTCCTCTTCTTCTTCTCCTTCTTCTTTCCTTTTTTCTCCTCCTCCTCCTCCTCTTCTTCTTCTCCTTCTTCTCCTTTTTTCTCCTCCTCCTCCTCCTCTTCTTCTTCTCCTTTTTTCTCCTCCTCCTCCTCCTCCTCCTCTTCTCCTTCTCCTTCTTCTTTTTCTCCTCCTCCTCCTCCTCTTCTTCTTCTTCTTCTTCTTCTTCTTCTTCTTCTTCTTCTTCTTCTTCTTCTTCTTCTTCTTCTTCTTCTTCTTCTTCTTCTTCTTCTTCTTCTTCTTCTTCTTCTTCTCCTTCTCCTTCTCCTTCTCCTTCTCCTTCTCCTTCTCCTTCTCCTTCTCCTTCTTCTTCCTTCCTCCTCCTCCTCCTCCTCCTCCTCCTCCTCCTCCTCCTCCTCCTCCTCCTCCTCCTCCTCCTCCTCCTCCTCTTCCTCCTCCTCCTCCTCCTCCTGAATTGGGACTATAAATTGACAGTCTCCGGAAGGCTTGGTCAAAGGGCCATTTCCCCACCCCACCCCAAGGTTGAAGAGTTTTGAAATCAGGAGGGGGACAACATGGCCCTCCCAGGAACATTTGCCAAGGTTCTGCTCTGTTTCCAAAGGGCGCTCTGCGTGTTGCCTGCCGCTGTGGCCGCTCCTTCGTCTTTGCACGTGGCGAGATTTCCCGCTGCTTACAGCCATCGAATGAAACTCCTCCGGCACAACCTGAAGGACAAGGTGTTGCCTTACCTGAACCAGCTGCGTCAGCTGACCGTGCCCCGGCTGCTGCTTCCCTTTCCTGACCTCCGTCTGATCCAGTACGATGCAGGTAAGAGGAAACCCCTTGATGTGCACCTGTCCGTCACACTGGCAAGGGCTTCATGCTCCTGGCTCTCATCCTTCGCCTTGCCTTGCAGGGAAGCTGGAAGCCCTGGCGGTCTTGCTGCAGAAGCTTAAGTCGGAAGGCCGAAGGGTGCTGATCTTGTCCCAGATGATGCTCATGCTGGACATCCTGGAATGGTTCCTCAACTTCCACTTCCTCACCTACGTGAGGATCGATGAGTGTGCGAACCAGGAAGAGCGCCAGGTCTGTCTCACTAGCCTCCTCGCCCTTCCCAGATTTTGATTCTTGCAACTCTCCCCTGAGCACGCTCCCTGTTGGAGGAAGCCCGTTTGCACCCAGTGAGCAAATCCACACCTGGCATTCAGGTCTATAACAGAACAACCAAGTTGGAAGGGACCTCGGAGGCCGCCTAGTCCAACCCCATACCATTCTGGACACACAGATGTCCAGTCTCTTCTTGAAAACCTCCAGGGATGGAGCACCCACACTTCTGGAGTTCCACTGATTGGTTGTTCTAACTCTCAGGGAATTCCTCCTTAGTTCCAGGTTGCTTCTCTCCTTGATTAGTTTCCATCCGTTGCGTCTTGTCCTGCCTTCAGGTGCTTTGGAGAGTAGCTGGACTCCCTCTTCTCTTTGGACAGCCCCCTCCCCCAAATAGTGCAAGGCTGTTATCATGTCACCCTAAATCTTTAACTTCCCTGGACGTTTAGACATACCCAGTTCCTTTCAACCTGTTTGTCATATGTTTTAGTTTGCGTCCAAAGCCAGCCACGGACTTAATTGGCTGTGGTGGGATTCAATTTTTTTTACTACCAGTTCTGAGGGTGTGGCTTGGTGGGCAAGGAAGGGGAAGGATATACTGCAAAATCCCCATTCCCTCCCTACCCCACTAACCTGCTTTCCAGCTCCATTCTCCTGTGCAGGGCAACCAAAGCAGACCCAGCCAATCAGCAGTAGGCATGGCTTGGTGGGCGTGGCTTGGTGGGCATGGCAGGGGAAGGATATTGCAAAATCCCCACTCCCTCCCCCTCCCCACTAACCTGCTTTCCAGCTCCATTCTTTTTTTCTTTTCTTTTTTGGTTTGGTAAAATTTTATTTTTATTTTTATATACAATAAATCCATTCCCTTTCAATCATGCGCCGATTAGGTACATATTTCAATTACTTAACTATTATTAATAATATTCTTATCAAACTTAACAATATAACGATAATCACATTCCCATGTATGTAGTATAAATGAGATCCAATATATCTTTTACATTAATTTCTCTTGTTGCTCTATGAATACATCTATTCCCTTTTAGTTCATTCTATTTTCTATCCATTGATAAAACACATCCCATACCATATAATATTCAGATTCTTCTTTTTCTTTAATTTCTAGTAACCTGCTTTCCAGCTCCGTTCTCCTGTGCAGGGCAATCAAAGGAGACCCAGCCGAGCAGCTGGGACTCAATGGGAGGCGGAGAAGAGATGGGGTTGGCGGGGCCAGTCACAGGCGGTATCGGCCGGTTCTCCGAACTACTCAAAATTTCCGCTACTGGTTCTCCAGAACTGGTCAGAACCGGCTGAATACCACCTCCGTTTATTGGGCAAATCCAGCCAGTTTCACCTTATGGCCAATGAGAACGGGGCAGGTCCTGTATTTGGGTTCTCCTTGTGAATTTCTGCAACCAGCGTGTTCTCTTCTCCCCATAAGGAGCTGATGAAAACCTTCAACCGAGACAAGCGGCTCTTCTGCGCCATCCTCTCCTCCCACAGCCGCTCCACGGGCGTCAACCTCGTGGAAGCTGACACTGTGGTCTTCTACGACAACGACTTAAACCCAGTGATGGAAGCCAAAGCTCAGGAGTGGTGCGATCGGATTGGCCGGTGCAAGGACATCCACATTTACAGGTGATGCTGGTGAAAATGTGGAGACAACCCCAGAGGAAAGGGCGGGCCTATAACCCTATCCCCCTGCCCCCAAATCGCCTTCTTAATTCTTTATTTTGGATCCAATACAGGTAGTCCTCGACTTACGACCACAATTCAGCCCAAATTTTCCATCCCTAAGTGAGACATTTGAGACATTTCTTAAGTGTGTTTTGCCCCCATTTCTACGATCTTTCTTGCCACAAGTGACTGCATTTGTTGAGTCATAACAAGGTTGTTAAGCCAATCTGGCTTCTTCGTTGAGTTTCATTGTCACAAGGTCACAAAAGGGGATCGATCACGTGACCCCGGGACACGGCAGCTATCATAAATATGAGTCAATTGCCACGTGTCTGAATTTTGATCTCCCCCCCAATGACCATGGGGATGCTGCAACTGTCATAAGTGTGAAAAACGGTTCATAAGTCACTTTTTTCAGTGGTGTCGTAACTTCGGATGGTCGCTAAACCAACTATTGTAAAGTCGAGGACTGCCTGTGTTATCCGTGGCTCTCCTATTTTTCTCAGGCGCTGCCTTTGACCCCTTCTCTTAAAGCGACGCTTCCTCTCTGATTTCTCTAGGCTAGTCAGTGGGAACTCGGTCGAAGAGAAACTCTTAAAAAACGGGACTAAGGATCTGATCCGAGAAGTAGCCGCTCAGGGAAATGACTACTCCATGGCCTTTTTAACGCAGGTATCTCCAGATTGAAAACGGCAGAAAAATTCTAACTTGGGGCATGTGGCTTTGGAAAAGTCTGACGACCAATACCTCAGAAGCCTCTGGAAATGAAGTGGTGTAGAAATAAAACATTCTCACCCCAGCAGTTCGAAAGCATGCAAATGCGAGTAGATAAATAGGTACCACTTTGTTGGGAAGGCAAGAGGAGAGGAGGAGGAGGAGGAGGAAAGAAGGAAGGAGAGAATAGGAATGGAGTGGAATAGAATAAGGAATGGAAGAATGGAATGGAGTGGAATAGACATAGGAATTGAAGAATGCAATGGAATAGAATAGGAATGGGAGTGGAATGGGAATAGAATAGAATAGAATAGAATAGAATAGAATAGAATAGAATAGAATAGAATAGAATAGAATAGAATAATGGAGTTTAAAGGGACTTGAAGGTCTTCTAGTCCAATCCCCTACTTAGGCAGGAACATGAAACAGCGTTCCATGCTGGCCACGTGACCACAGAAAATGTCTTTGGACAACATTGGCTCCCTTGGCCAAGAACGGAGACAAACCCAACCCCCTAAAGTCAGACACAAATGGACAGGGGAAACTTTTACCTTCACTTGAGAACCAAAGTAAGCAAGCAAGGGACGTGAAGATGGACTAAGTCTTCCTTTCCCTCCCCTTCTCTCTCCAGCAAACCATTCAGGAACTGTTTGAAGTCCACTCACCAATGGAGGATTCGGGCTTCCGGGTGAAAGCCGAAGAATTCGTCATGCTGTCGCAAGAGCCGTCTCCCTCCGAAACCATCTCTCCCAAAGTGGCCAGGCCTTTCATAGAGGTAAGGAAAGGCAGAGCTCTTCCAACAGAAGGCGTGGAGCATTTCCGTTTCGGATTGGCTGGTTGGGAGTTGAAATGCCGGAGTACACAGTTTCATTCTGAGTGCTGTTTTTAACATACAAGCAGTCCTCGGCTTATGATGGGCTGCTTAGCGGCCCCTTGAACTTACCATGAGCCTTCCTAGGGTTACTGACGCTCTGGTTCCGAAGTTCCAATGGCTAAAGCCCCCATCAGTCACATGACCTCATTTTGGGGGTTTGGCAACCGGTATTTATGGCTTGTAGAGTACTCGGGCCATCTGACATGAGTGACGTTGAGCCGGCCACGCCCACCCTGGCCACGCCTATCCCCCCCAAGGTCAAACACAACCCTGATATGGCCCTCAATGAAATCGAGTTTGACATTCGTAGACATTCTGTTAGTTTATTTCTTTACACTCTTTTCGTGTCTTTCTTCTAATGTTGTAAGCCACCTAGAGTGGCCCCAAGGCGAGAGATAGGCGGCAAATAAATTTAACCAAGTTATCTAATCTACGCTATCAGTTACAAGGGAGGGGGGAAAAAAAGGCTGCTTTGTGTCTTCCACAGGCTCTGAAAAGTACGGAGCGAGAGGAAGAGGAGAAGGAGGACCAAGAGGAGATGGAAGAGGATGAGGAGAACGAGGAGTGGAGCGTTCTGGATGGAAAGAGCGAGTCGGCGTGGAAACCTCTGGTTTCAGAACTCGGAAAGGCACAATATCTCGAGCAGCCTTCACTGCTGCAGGAGCTGGTGGCCGTGGTCGATCAGGTGCGCTGGGTTTCCCTCTGCATTTCCAATTCTGATCTGAGAAATGATGTTCTTTTGCTGTCCATGCGTGTGGTTTTTAATTAGTGAGGGGACTCCAGACTTCCAGTGGTGGCGCAGTGGTTAGAGCGCAGTACTGCAGGCTACTTCTGCTGACTGCCAGCTGACTGCAATTTGGCAGTTCGAATCTCATCAGGCTCAAAAGTTGACTCAGCCTTCCGTCTTTCTGAGGTCGGTAAAATGAGGAGACCCAGATAGTTAGGGGCAAACGACTGATTTTTATAAAACCCTAACACTCCACTTGGAATACTCCAACCAATTTTGGTCCCCATACTACAAAAAAGATGGTGAGACTTTGGAAAAAGTTCAGTGAAAAGCAACTAAGATGATCAAAGGCCTGGAGACTAAACTATAGGAAGTACGGCTGCAGGATTTGGGTTGGGCTAGTCTGGAGAAAAGAAGGACCAGGGGTGACATGATAGCAGTCTTCCAGTATTTGAGGGGCTGCCACAAAGAAGAAGGTGGTCAAGCTATTCTCCAAAGCACCAGAAGGCAAGACGAGAAACAATGGATGGAAACTCATCAAGCAGAGAAGCAACCTGGAATTAAGGAGGAACTTCCTGACAGTGATGACAATTAACCAGTGGAACAGCTTGCCACCAGAAGATGTAGGGATTTCATCACTGGAGGTTTTTAAGAAGAAACTGGACAGTCACTTACCTGAAATTTTATAGGTTCTCCAGCTTGAGCAGGGGGCTGGACTAGAAGACCTCCAAGGCTCCTTCCAACTCATTTGTTCAAATCCTGTAAAACCACTTAGAGAGGGCTGTAAAAGCACTGTGAAGCGGCATATAAGTCTAAGGGCTATTGCTATTCTACCTGAACCATTCCTTGCAGTTTTCTTGACATGATTCTTCAGTTTCCCTTGTTACCTTCTTCCAAAGATTAGGCAGAGGGACTGGCCTAAGATTCCCGCCCCCCCAACTGGCTTCAGGCCATAGACAGAGCTAGAATTTCACAGTCTCCCAGTTTCTAGCCTGGGGCTTTAACCTGTACACTAAACTGGCTCTCCATTTTTATGTCTTGCTTGCTTTTTTTTTTTTTTAATTAATGCTTCTGATTCTCCCCAGCCAGCATCCCTGTTCTGTTCTGAGTCAGAAAAACATTTATGCTTCTTTTAAGATTGGGCTAGCGCTATCCAAAGATGCTTTTTCAAGAGGCTAGTATACTTTCTGGTTTTTATTTGAAGATGTTTGTCTTCTTATCCAAGAAGCTTTTTCAGCTCTGAAGCTCCTGGTAAACCTCCAAGTGGCCTCAATGACCCTCTAAAAGGATGCAAATGACCAACTGTCTGCAAGGAGCATAAATCCTTCCATTGCCCACCATCCAGTCAGAGCTGAAGAAGCTTCTTGGATGAGAAGTGAAACATCTTCAGAGGAAAAAACAAGAAAGCCCAGTTGCCTCTTGAAAAACAAAAAGCATTTTTGGGACAACTGTGTCCCAGATGACTGAGAATCTCCATAGATATTTAGCGTTATCCAAGTTGTCCATTCCTTTGCTTTTTAAAAGAGTTATGTCCCATTCAAAACTAAGCCCTTGTAGCTGAAGAAGAGATTGTGTTCTCAGTTTGATAAACAAGAGTGTGGCTCTGTTTACCAAGTGACACCAAATTAATGCAAACCAAGTATGTTTTTTTTTTAATATATCCTTATTGGCGTTTGGTTGCCCGCTCCAAAGGTCATTAATCTGTTGCCCATTAATATTTTAATTGGTCATGCTGTGGTTTCCCTTCTCTTTTTTTTTTCCAGCTCACCCCCATTGAAAAGTATGCCTTGAACTATTTGGAATTCATTCACGTTTCTGCTGAGGAGAATGAATCCAAAGAAAATGAGGTAGGATCTGTTTACTTATTTAGGTGCATCCTGCCGTTATTATTTTTACGAATAACTCAAGGCGGCAAACATATCCAACGCACCTTCCTCCTGTTTTTCCCACAATCACAACCCTATGATGAGAAAGAGGGACTGTTCTAAAGTCGCCCAGCTGGCTTTCATGGTTAAGGCGGGACTAGAACTCACCGCCTCCTGGTGATTTGCTCAAAGTCACCCAGCCATCTTTCATGACTAAGGCAGGACTAGAACTCACCGCCTCCTGGTGATTTGCTCAAAGTCACCCAGCCATCTTTCATGACTAAGGCAGGACTAGAACTCCCCATCTCCTGGTGATTTGCTCAAAGTCACCCAGCCATCTTTCATGACTAAGGCAGGACTAGAACTCCCCGTCTCCTGATGATTTGCCCAAAGTCACCCAGCCATCTTTCATGACTAAGGCAGGACTAGAACTCCCCGTCTCCTGGTGATTTGCCCAAAGTCACCCAGCCATCTTTCATGACTAAGGCAGGACTAGAACTCCCCGCCTCCTGGTCATTAGCCCAAAGTCACCCAGCTGGCTTTCATGGCTAAGGCAGGACTAGAACTCCCCGTCTCCTGGTGATTTGCTCAAAGTCACCCAGCCATCTTTCATGACTAAGGCAGGGCTAGAACTCCCCGTCTCCTGGTGATTTGCCCAAAGTCACCCAGCCATCTTTCATGACTAAGGCAGGACTAGAACTCCCCACCTCCTGGTGATTTGCCCAAAGTCACCCAGCCATCTTTCATGACTAAGGCAGGACTAGAACTCCCCGTCTCCTGGTGATTTGTCCAAAGTTACCCAGCCATCTTTCATGACTAAGGCAGGACTAGAACTCCCCGTTTCCTGGTGATTTGCTCAAAGTCACCCAGCCATCTTTCATGACTAAGGCAGGACTAGAACTCACCACCTCCTGGTGATTTGCCCAAAGTCACCCAGCCATCTTTCATGACTAAGGCAGGACTAGAACTCCCCGTCTCCTGGTGATTTGTCCAAAGTTACCCAGCCATCTTTCATGACTAAGGCAGGACTAGAACTCCCGTCTCCTGGTGATTTGCTCAAAGTCACCCAGCCATCTTTCATGACTAAGGCAGGACTAGAACTCCCCGTCTCCTGATGATTTGCCCAAAGTCACCCAGCCATCTTTCATGACTAAGGCAGGACTAGAACTCCCCGCCTCCTGGTCATTAGCCCAAAGTCACCCAGCTGGCTTTCATGGCTAAGGCAGGACTAGAACTCCCCGTCTCCTGGTGATTTGCTCAAAGTCACCCAGCCATCTTTCATGACTAAGGCAGGGCTAGAACTCCCCGTCTCCTGGTGATTTGCCCAAAGTCACCCAGCCATCTTTCATGACTAAGGCAGGACTAGAACTCACCACCTCCTGGTGATTTGCCCAAAGTCACCCAGCCATCTTTCATGACTAAGGCAGGACTAGAACTCCCCGTCTCCTGGTGATTTGCCCAAAGTCACCCAGCCATCTTTCATGATTAAGGCAGGGCTAGAACTCCCCGTCTCCTGGTGATTTGCTCAAAGTCACCCAGCCATCTTTCATGACTAAGGCAGGACTAGAACTCACCACCTCCTGGTGATTTGCCCAAAGTCACCCAGCCATCTTTCATGACTAAGGCAGGGCTAGAACTCCCCGTCTCCTGGTGATTTGCTCAAAGTCACCCAGCCATCTTTCATGACTAAGGCAGGGCTAGAACTCCCCGTCTCCTGGTGATTTGTCCAAAGTCACCCAGCCATCTTTCATGACTAAGGCAGGACTAGAACTCACCACCTCCTGGTGATTTGCTCAAAGTCACTCAGCCATCTTTCATGACTAAGGCAGGACTAGAACTCCCCGCCTCCTGGTGATTTGCCCAAAGTCACCCAGCCATCTTTCATGACTAAGGCAGGACTAGAACTCCCCGTCTTCTGGTGATTTGCCCAAAGTCACCCAGATGGTTTTCATGGCTAAGGCAGAACTAGGAACTCCCAGTCACCCGGTGATTGGTTCAAAGTTACCCAACCAGCTTTCATGGTTAAGGCAGGACTGGAACACACGGTTTCTTCGTGATTGGCCCAAAGTCCTCCAGCTGGGTTTCATGCCTAAGGTGGTGGCACTAGAACTCTCAGATTCCCATTTTGTAGGCCTGGTGCCTTAACCCCTAGACCAAAGTGACTGGCTGTTGATATGCCGGGAAGTAGGAATGCCAACATTATTGTTGCACTTACCAAAGGAAGACAAAATGCCTAGCCCCCTTCAACAGACACCGGCATCTTTTGAAAGGCCACCCCCACCCCACCCCCAGAGGCAGAAATGTCGTGCCGTTGCTGCATCGAAAGCAACCTCTCCGGCGCCCCCGTTTTCCGGTTTTCCTGGATTTCTGTTTTTAACGTCTAGGCGGAAGTGAGTACGGCAAAACGGAAGTGGGAGACTCAGCATCTGAAAGGGCTGAGAGCGGAAGAGGAGAAAGCGCTTCTGCAAGGGAAGGAGGAGGAACTTTTCACTTACACTCGAGAAGACGCCTATAACAAAGTAAACAAATTTCTCAGCTTTTCCCTCGTCTCGAAGCTCTGGCCATATTTCCAGGCTCGGGCTTCCCTGTCACCATCACCGCCCGCCATCTTTTCAATGTCGCCCTTCTCCCGCTGCCGTGAAATTAACTTCTCCGAACTTAAGCCCTAGCTGAGGTGAATGCCAGGGTTTTCGGGTGTGGAAAGCCGTCGGGGGCTGCTGCTGTCGACGTTTCCGTTCGCTCGGCTTTTCCTCTTCTACATTTCCAGCTGACGATGCCCTTCGGGGATTAGAGTCTCCCTCTGGGAAGCGGGGGGCCGGGGGATCCCCTTAGATGATGCTCCCTATGTTGAGCTGGCTGCTAAGAGGGGTGGGGTAAGAATTGGGGTACATTTTTCATAACACTAGAACTGAATAAACCTCTCTTTGTCCTCCCTATTCCCATCACCGCCATCCCTGGTACTACAGGAGTATTTTTATGAAGGACCAGATGGACAAACTGAAATCATGCCAGTAAGTACTCCTCCTCCTCTTCCTCCTCCCATTCTTCTCCTCCTCCCACTTCCTCCCATTCTCCACCACCACCTCCACTTCTCTTTCTCCTCTTCCTTCCATCCTCCTCCCATTCTCCTGTCCCTCCCATTCTCCTCCTCCTCTTCTCCCATTCTTCTTCTTCTCCTCCCATTTTCTTCCTCCTTTCCTCCTCCAATTCTCCTCCTTCTCCTTCCATTCTTCTCCTCCTCCCCTCTTCTCCCATCCTTCTCCCATCCTTCTACCCCTTCCTCCCATTCTCCACCTCCTCTTCTCCTACCATTCTTCTCCTTCTCCCCCCCCATTTTCCTCCTTCCTCCTCCAATTCTCCTCCTCCTCCCCCCATTCTTCTCCTCCTACCCCTTCCTCCCATTCTCCACCTCCTCTTCTCCTCCCATTCTTCTTCTCCCCCCATTTCCCTCCTTCTTTCCTCCTCCAATTCTCCTCCTTCTCCTCCCATTCTTCTCCCTCCCCTCCTCCCATTCTCCACCTCCTGTTCTCTTCTCCTCCTCCTTCCAACCTACTCCCATCCCCCTCCCTCTCCCATTTTCCTCTCCCTCTAATTTTCTTCCTCCTTCCCTCCTCCCCCTCCTCATCTTCCTCCTGCTCCTCCGCAGTGAAACACACCAATGCACATATATCTACCCCTACAGTTTAGGAAACGAGGGATGGGTAACTTTTCTCCTGGTGCTTTTTGCAGCTTTGGACTCCGCCCACCCCACCACAGGATGACAATGATATTTACATTGACTCGGTCATGTGTCTGATGTACGAGCCGGTCCCCATCCCAGAGTCCAAGCTGCCTCCCGTGTACGTCCGGAAGGAGCGCAAGAGGCACAAGACCGATCCTTCCAGTAAGCTTTGCCTGGGATTTGAGACCCATGTGCCTTGTGCATTGGCTGCACCTCTTGTCACCTTTACCTTGAAGCTGATTCAACTCCATCCACATCATCTTCCTGGCTTCAGGCTTGATATGTTCAGGACAGACTGCATGCACTCTTGTTTGTCTCTTCACACACACACACACATACATAGAGAGAGAGGGAGGGAGAGAGGGGGAGAGAGAGAGAGACCGAGAGAGGGAGAGGGAGACCAAGAGAAGGAGGGGGAGAGAGGGAGGGAGAGAGAAAAAGAGACCGAGAGAGTGAGCGGGAGACCAAGAGTAGGAGGAGGGGAGAGAGAGAGAGAGAGGAAAGAAGGAAAGAAAGAAAAAGAAAGACAGACAGACAGAAAGAAAGAAAAAGAAAGAAAGAAAGAAAGAAAGAAAGAAAGAAAGAAAGAAAGAAAGAAAGAAAGAAAGAAAGAAAGAAAGACTCAACCCCCCTCTACCTGTCCTGCTGACTGTGGCCCCCCTCTCTCCCAGCCGCAGGAAGGAAGAAGAAGCAGCGTCATGGAGAAATCGTCGTTCCTCCTCGCTCCCTCTTTGACCGCGCCACTCCGGGAATGCTGAAAGTGCGCCGGGAAGGCAAGGAGCAAAAGAAGAACATCCTGCTCAAACAGCAGACCCCGTTTGCCAAGCCCTTGCCCACCCTTGCGAAGCCGGCGGCGGAATCCGGCCAGGACAACCCCGAGTGGCTGATCAGCGAAGACTGGGCGCTCCTCCAGGTGAGAGGCGGTGAGAGGCGGTCTACCCAACCAACCTGAAAGCGACCTCTCTCTGTAGTGGCCACCCAGTGTGTGACCCAGACCGTGGCATCGAGCAGTCGAGCACTAGGTGTCCATCTCCATTCGTCACTCGTTGTTTTTAGGGATATCTCAGCCAAGGAACCTTTTTCTTTCTTCTTCAGAACTGTTCCCCCCCCCCCACCCTCCCGCTTCCTACTTTCTTAACATAAATCCATAAGTCTTAACAATTGCAGTTCCTTCCCAGAAGAAAGGCAGCTTTTGGGGGTTGCGAGGTATGAACTGGGTGGGGGAAAGATGTTCCAAGAATACAACACCAGAAGAGGTAATAAATTCTGCAGCCTAAAAGGGGCTAGCTGCTTTCTATTTAAAGAGCCGTGGTGGCACAGTGGTTAGACTGCAGTATAAAATTCTGCCCACTGCCAGCAGTTCGATCCTGACCGGCTCAAGGTTGACTCAGCCTTCCCTCCTTCCGAGGTAGGTAAAATGAGGACCCAGATTGTTGGGGGCAAGAGGCCGACTCTGTAAACCGCTTAGAGAGGGCTGGAAAACACTGTAAAGCAGCATATAAGTCTAAGGGCTATTGCTACTGCTATTCTCAGTAGTCTTGTCTTCTGAAGTCTGCCCCAGTGTTGTGGAACGGAGATGCATCTAGTACAGTTCCATGTCTTTCTCCCTTTCTCTTTGAGAGAGAGAGTGAGAGTGAGGGAGAGAGAGAAGGGAGAGGGAAAGTGTATCTATTTTATGGGGTCTCAGCATCTTTAATTAGACATGTAGGTCTTTTTCTAGATATTAATGACAGTTTAGTGATACAAAGCCGTATCCCCACTTAATACAGGGACGATTGTACTGATGAACTGTTACAGGAACTGGATATGTCTTAATCTAATGAAAAGGGATGTGAGCTTGTCGATCAGAGAAAAAGATCGGCGGTTCGAATCCCTAGCGCCGCGTAACGGAGCAAGCTCCCATTATTTGTCCCAGCTTCTGCCAACCTAGCAGTTCAAAAGCATGTGAAAAAAAATGCAAGTAGGAAAATAGGGACCACTGCCGGCCATATGACCATGGAGACGTCTTCGGACAGCGCTGGCTCTTCAGCTTTGTAACGGAGATGAGCACCGCCCCCTAGAGCCGGAAACGAGTAGCACGTAGGTGTGAGGGGAACCTTTACCTTTAACCTAACGAAGGAAACGACTTAGGGGTGATATGGCAGCTGTCTTCCAATATTTGAGGGGCTGCCACAAAGAAGAGGGAATCAACCGCTTCTCCCAGGCATCAGAAGGCAGGACAGGAAGTAACAGATGGAACCTAATCAAAAAGAGATCCACCCTTGAACTAAGGAGACATTTCAATAGTGAGGACAATTAAAAGGTGGATGGGTGCTCCAACGCTGGAGGATTTTTAAGAAGAGACTGGACAGCCATTGGTCTGGAATGGTAGAGAGTTTCCTGGCTGTGCAGGGGGTTGGACTAGAAGATCTCCAAGGTCCCTTCCTACTGCATTGCTCTGTTAATTCAGTGCAACAGCTTGCCTCCAAAAGTTGTGGGTGCTCCCTCATTGGGATATGGCACAGGGTCTCCTCCCTTGAACAGGAAGTTTGACCGGAAGACCTTCTTCAGAAGTTCTCGGTGCTCCATCCCTGGAGGTTTTGGAGGAGGAATGGAGCCGTGGTTTGTCTAGAATAGCTTAAGCAGCGGGTTGGACCAGAAGACCTCCCCAGGTCCCTTCCATTGTTCTGTATCTTGACTCCTTCCCCTCCCTCGCTCTTCCCACCTTTACTCCAGGCTGTCAAGCAGCTGCTGGAACTGCCCCTCAACCTGGCCATCATGTCCCCCGCGCACACCCCCAACTGGGACCTGGTGAGCGACGTGGTGAACTCCTGCAGCCGCGTTTACCGCTCCCCCAAACAGTGCCGCAACCGCTACGAGAACGTCGTCATTCCCCGCGAAGAAGGGAAGGTGAGTGCCGGTCCAAAAGCGGGCGGGGGTGGGAGGGGGCCGCTTCTTCCTCCATGTCCGCGGCTGAAAGGGTGGGGGGCTGTGAGCGAGCGGGGCCCCAAGGCAAAAAAAACCCCGTTTGAAGCAGGTTCCCTCTTTGTGACCGTGTGTGCCTGTGTGTGTGTGTGTTGACGATGCTTTGGTGTGGCGCTTTATCCTCCTCCTCCTCCTCCTCTTTTTTTTTTCCTTCCCCTTTCTTTTTAAATATTCTTATTATTTTGCTCGTTAAGCAACGGCCAAGGGTGCCCACGACCACCTCCCCGGCTTGCCCTCCTGAGCTAGGTTCAACCCCCAGGCCTTTTGGATTGGACGGGCATGGAGACTCAGGAGTTTGTGCCAAGGCTTTCCAGCATGCTCCCCAATTCCTTTTTTTTTGGGGGGTCCCTTCAGGCCTGGCTTTCCCTCAGCCCCCTCTCCCCCCAGGCCTCGAGCCTGTCCACCGACTCCATGAGAAAAGCTCTCTTGATTATTGTCAACGGAGATCCTCAGTCCTCCTGGTCACGGTTGTCCCAAAGGTGCTTTGTTTTTTTTACAAAAAGGCAACTGGACTTCCTTGTTTTTTCCCCCCTTTTCTTTTACTGTTATTATTATTATTATTATTATTATCCTCATTATTATTATTATTATTATTTATTTTTTTGTGACACTAATCGCCTTCCCAAACCCATCGCGGAAAGTCAAACTTTGCTTCTTATTTTACAGCTTATGTATGAAGCGAATCCTAAGAAGAAGACTAAAAGCATTTATAAGGTGTGCACTTACAAATTGTTGTTCCAATTGCAGACAGTTCCGATGCTCTTTTAAGCGTCAAGCAGAGATGGCACCCAAGCGGAAGTAGGAACGGTCCATCTTCCCTCACCCCCTTCCCCTCACCTCCTGATTCGGCCCTTTCGAAAACCTCCGCCATTTTATTTTTTGCGTCCCGACGCAGTAGATTTGTGGTTGTGGTCCCTTTTGTGTCTCCAGCATGCGGTTGAGCGATTTCCTCACCCGGTTTGAATTCTATTTTTTTTTTTTTTATTATTGTTCGAAAAAGAAAAAGAAAATTAGACTCCATCCACCTCCCCAAAATGACACCTCATTCCTCATGGTTTACTCTGGTTCCCCCTTTCCCCTTTCTTTCTTTCTTTCTTTCTTCCTTTTTTTAATTTTTGGGTTTGACTTAATAAAATTTTGGCTACTAGCTGGTTCTTTTTTTTTTTTTTACTTTTCATTTTGAAATCTGATTGCTTTGCAGAACTTTAATGAATTAATCCCTGCAACACCCCCTCAGGTAATGTATCACCTCCACCCCACCTCCTTCAAATTGACCCCTGCAGAATTTGAGCAGTACAATATAGCTGTGTCGTTAGGAGATGAGTGGTACTCTACAAATTGGGTTACACACACACCACAAACACACATGTACACACACCTCAACGAGGGAGGCAAAGCAGGGGTGGGTTTCTACCGGTTCTGTCCACCTCTGTAGAACCGGTAGCTCTGAAGAGCAGCAGACATAGAACCGGTTCTATGTCTGCTGGTGTTTGTGCCCACCTGCCCACCTGGGCTCTTACCTGATCTTTATTTCCTGATTTTTCAACTTCAGCTGCCAAACGAGCCACAGCTGCGGTTAAAAAAACAAGAAATGAGGGCTGTTTCAAAGGCTGCTTCTCGGCAGACAGCATGCTAATGACGTGCTAATGACGATTTATACAGGCATGAGGCTCACAGAGGGCAGGGAAGCTCGTAAATCCCGAACCGGTAGTTAACCCTTTCGTATCCTGTTAAGCCTGGATTCCCCAACGGGTGTTAAGGAAAACAAACTAAACAGAATGTGCAGCGAAGTCAGATAGGAAGACAGGTAAATGTGTGAGATAAGTTTTCTAGTTAAAACGCAGTAAAAATACAGATACGCTTGTGCTATCAAAAATATAGTTTATTCCATTTAAGAATTATAGCATAGTCATATAAACGGTCCATTAGTCATATATCAATTTCAGTCAAGTCTTGTCGGGGATACTCTATTTGCAAAGTCCGTGTTGAATAGCCAATGTCAGTTCACTTACAATAAATCTGTCCAATCTTTATCTTCTCTCCGTTGAGAAAAATCAACATTCCTTGTTCTCTCCCCGTTCCAGCAATAACGCAGTCATCAATCCATCAAGTAATTAGGGATCAGTAAGCCAGAGAGAGCGAGTTGCCTCGCTTCTAATATAGTGCTTTTACAACCACACCCTTAATTACATTCTTGCTGTTAAAGTTACACACACTTTAACTAACAAACCATGATACCATATTTATTATTTTTACCCAAACCAGTTAGGGTAAACAATGTTATCCCTAACATATCCCACTCCTGGGGCAACACTCTGGAGCCCTCTTTCTGACATCATGAATATTAAGCCCTCCCCTTTTTTTCCCCTGGGGGAAAAAAATAAACCCCCAAACCTTTGTGAGGTTGCAAATGAACATGGTTTGCAACTCGATTAGGAGAAAGAGCTCTGTCTGTGTGTGTTTTGTCCATGCACAGATGCGTGGCCAAGTTCGTGCGTTACACTGAGCCTTCATTTGGTTGGCTTGGTTTGGACTTTACGGGTTGCACAGATCTGACCCTGTAGGTTTCTTGGTTGTGGCTTTTTGGCTTAGCCCGGTGGCATTAAACGGGGCATTGTGGCTGGTTCAGCAAACTTGTGTTTAAAACAATCCGAGTTTTCCTGCGATGGGGGAAACCAGCCCACCCTTATGGAATGGTCAAAGAGAACTTGCTCCTGTGACAGCCCTGAAGGCTGTATTGGAGCTTGCTTCTCATGAATGCTGGTGCTACAACCAGCTGTGCTTAGTTCTGAAAATCAGAAGAACAGAGGTCAGGCAACGGAGGGATCAGTCAAGAATTCATTCGCCTCTTTCCATTCATTAGCCTAAGATGTGAGAAAACACAAAAGTTGGGTTTCCTCTCTTCCCGGCCTTTGTATGAGTTAGTCTTGTCTGACTATCTAGACCATCTCCTCTGGCTGAGATGGAATCTGTAGTACAATGTTTCTCAACCTGCACAACTTTAATAGGTGCGGACTTTGACTCCCATAATTCCCCAGACAGCATGAAACATTGGCTTAAAGCCTTGGTTAAACCCACTGAGTGCAGCAACCATAGCAGTCTTATCTAAATAAGTTGGATCTGGAGGAATTCTGGGAGTTGAAGTCCACCCTTCTGAAAGTTGGCCAGGTTGAGAAACATTGGCTTAAAGACTTGGTTAAACCAACCCACTAAGCTCCAAAAACCATAGAGTTTTGTTAAAATGGCCAGACCCTAGGGAATTCTGGGAGTTGAAGTCCACCTTTCTGAAAGTTGGCCGGGTTGAGAAACGTTGCTATAATCAGTCGTAATTGAAGAACGCCAGATTAGGGAAGATTGCTGCGTTGAAACTCCCACATGAGTCGGTGTGTAGACCAGTGCCTCCCTGCTTCTTTCCATGTTGCTCCATATATGAAGTTTGTCCCGTTTGCTCACGTTTAGACAAAGAACAGTCGCCCGCTTCGGACCAACCAGTTGTACGCCCAGGACGAAGGTGCGTCGCACACCCATCTCTACACAAACCATTTCGAGATCATGAAACTGATTGCTGGGAAGAGGAGTCCACCCATCAAACCCCTGTAAGTTCATAAAAGGACAGTTGGGAAGAAAACGAGTCCTTTCCATACTTAATAGGCCTGAATCCAATTGGCAGTCCCCAGGCGTGATATCGCTAAAGGGGAGCCAGGTGTACTGGGGAAGGTCTTAACTTAGAAGCCAGGAGACAGGGAGTTCTAGTCCTGCTTAAGGCATGAAAGTCAACTGGGTGACTTTGGGTCAAATCCCAGGAAACTCTTGAGTCCTAGACCCGCCTTCGGCTTAAAGCCAGCCTGGGTGACTTTTGGTAAATCACCAGAAGAAGGTGAGTTATAGTTCTGCCATAGGCATGAAAGCAACTAGCTTACTTTCGGCCACTCACCAGGAGAGAGTGAATTCTAGTCCTGCTTCAGGCATCAAAGCCAACTGAGTGACTTTAGGTAAATCATCAAGAGACGGTGAGTTATAGTTCTGCCTTAGGCATGAAAGCAGCTAGCTTACTTTCGGCCACTCATCAGGAGAGAGTGAATTCTAGTCTTTCATGCTTTAGGCATGAAAACCAGCTGGGTGCATTTGGACCAGTCCCCCTCTCTCATGCAAGTCCACCTCACAGGTACGTTGTGGGGAAAAATAGGAGGAGGAAGCAGTGTGGGGTATGTTCGCCACTTTGTGTTACTTTGAAAGTAGTAAGGGCAAGATAAAAAAAAAAATCTAATAAACTAAAAATACAGTTTCATGTTCACTTCAGAACAGCATAAGGAACGTCTTACGAAGAAAAGGTGCGCCTGGATATAACCCTTCTGGTGTCAATCTGAGGCGCTGATTGGTGCACCTAAACCGATTCCTTCATTTCGAATTGGGCTTTCGCATCTAATTACATGTGGCATTTTTTTTAAAATCTGCTGTGGCTTTCCAACAAATGCCTATCCTTTTTTTGTGTGTGGTTTTATTTCAGACTTGGCATGAATCCCTTCCAGAAAAACCCTAAACACACTTCAGTCCTTGCAGAAAGGTAAGAACTGGCAAGAGACGGTGGAAAAGACGCAGGGATATCACCAAATCTGTCAACTTTATGACTTGTGGACTTCAGCTCCCAGAATTTCTCAGCCACCCATGCAGAATTCTGGAAGTTGAAGTCCACAAGTCGAAAAGTTGACGAGTTTGGAGTCCTCTGATCTAGAGTTTCAGGGCATTCTCTCCAACCCTTCGTTACATGAGCGATGTGTTACATGGGTCTGTACATAATCCAGCACCGAAATCATCAGGGTTTAATTTAATTGCTTTGTGCCTATTTTGGTTTTTTTTCCTTTCAGAATATCTGACTTGGCTCACTTGTTCAATCAATCAATCATTCCTTCATTCGTTCATTTACTCATTCATCACATTTCTGTACCTCCTATTTGACCTAAGTGGCTTTGTTTATTATCCTACCTATTACCTATTTTTCCTCTTAATTTTAGTGGCATCAACTATGATAAGCCACTGCCTCCGATTCAAGTTGCATCTCTCCGAGCAGAGCGCATTGCAAAGGAAAAGAAGGTAGGTGGAAAGAGAAAGAAAAAGAGAGAGAGAGAGAGAGAGAGAGAGACTCCAGTCCCTCGCCCCCGTGAGGGCTGTGTGTGCGCACGCTGGCGGGTGGCGAGCCCAGTCCCCCTCTCTCCCATCCCAGCCAGGCCACCAAGCTGCAAAGGTTGGGGACTGTTGCCACTAGTAAATAAAAATACGAGCAAACCCCACTCCCTTGTAGCACTGCTGATGTTACCTAGTTGGGTCATGAAACGTCTGCAAGAAAGTTACCAAGCTCAAAGAGCACCAAGGACCCCACAGCCCTCCTCCTCCTCCTTCACCTCCCCACCCAAACCCCACTCCTTTCTAACACTGTTGATGTTACCTAGTTGGGTCATGGAACGTCTGCAAGAAAATTACCAAGCTCAAAGAGCACCAAGGACCCCACAGTCCTCCTCCTCCTCCTTCCCCTCCCCACAGACCCCACTCCCTTCTAACACTACCTAGTTGGGTCATGAAATGCCCGTCAGAAAACTAACCGAGCTCAAGAGAGCACCAAGGACCCACATTAACTAGGTAATCGGAGGCCAGTCCCTCTCTCTCAGCCCGAGAGAAAAAGAAGCAAGATCAAACCCCTTGCCAAGAAAATGGCAAGGACCCCCAAGGGAGATCCTTGCCGCCAACTCTTTGGCTCTCTTCTTCTTCTTCCCAGGCTCTGGCAGAGCAGCAGCGAGCTCAGCAACAAGCCGCCCCACAACAACAGCAGCAACAGCAACAACAGCAGCAGCAACAACAGCAGCAGGCCGGACAGCAAACCGCTCAGCCATTGGCGGGGCAGCAAGCACAATCTCAGCCCCAGGTGCAAGGCCAGGGCATCCAGCAGCCCCAAGGTGGGCTGCAAACAGCTGCGACCACGGTGGCAAGCACAGCTGTGTTGGTAAGACCCTCTTGCGGGCTTGCAAAAGAGGCCGGGAAAGGCTCTCTGTAGGTAACCCAGGAGGCCACAAAAGCAACAGCTGGATTTTATGCATGGCTTTGGGACGATTCCTTTCCCGTGGTTACCTCTCAGAGTTAGGAGAGGTCAAGATTCATGCTAAATAGTGTAGGGGTGAGGCGGTTCCCTAAAAACCAGGAGACTGGGAGTTCTAGTCTCCCTTTAGGCATGAAAGCTGTCTTCAGTGACATTGGGCCAATCACCAGGAGACTGGGAGTTCTAGTCCCCCTTTAGGCATGAAAGCCAGCTGGGTGACTCTGTGCCGATCACCAGGTGACTGGGAGTTCTAGTCCCCCTTTAGGCATGAAAGCTGTCTTCAGTGACATTGGGACAATCACCAGGAGACTGGGAGTTCTAGTCCTGCTTTAGGCATGAAAGCCAGCTGGGTGACTCTGTGCCAATCACCAGGTGACTGGGAGTTCTAGTCCTGTCTTAGGCATGAAAACTGGCTGGGTGACTCTGTGCCAATCACCAGGTGACTGGGAGTTCTAGTCCCCTTTAGGCATGAAAGCTGTCTTCAGTGACATTGGGACAATCACCAGGAGACTGGGAGTTCTAGTCCTGCTTTAGGCATGAAAGCCAGCTGGGTGACTCTGTGCCAATCACCAGGTGACTGGGAGTTCTAGTCCTGTCTTAGGCATGAAAACTGGCTGGGTGACTTTGGGCCAATCACCAGGTGACTGGGAGTTCTAGTCTCCCTTTAGGCATGAAAGCTGTCTTCAGTGACATTGGGACAATCACCAGGAGACTGGGAGTTCTAGTCCTGCTTTAGGCATGAAAGCCAGCTGGGTGACTCTGTGCCAATCACCAGGTGACTGGGAGTTCTAGTCTCCCTTTAGGCATGAAAGTTGTCTTCAGTGGCATTGGGCCAATCACCAGGAGACTGGGAGTTCTAGTCTCCCTTTAGGCATGAAAGCCAGCTGGGTGACTCTGTGCCAATCACCAGGTGACTGGGAGTTCTAGTCCTGTCTTAGGCATGAAAACTGGCTGGGTGACTCTGTGCCAATCACCAGGTGACTGGGAGTTCTAGTCCCCCTTTAGGCATGAAAGCTGTCTTCAGTGACATTGGGACAATCACCAGGAGACTGGGAGTTCTAGTCCTGCTTTAGGCATGAAAGCCAGCTGGGTGACTCTGTGCCGATCACCGGGTGACTTGGAGTTCTAGTCCCACCTTAGCCACGAAAGCTGGCTGGGTTGGGCCAGTCCCTCTGTCTCAGCCCAACACACCTCACCCGGATTGTGGTGGTGGGGAAAATACAAGGAGGAAGGGATATTAGATAGGTTCACTGTTCTGAGTTACTCAAAAGAAAGGCGGGATTCAATTTAAAAAGAAAAACCCCAATAAATAAATAATAAAGCCAGTCTCCACGAGCTGCTTAAAAGTCTGGGAGTGATGAACACGGAGGAGCTCCACCACCCTTCTTAAAGCATCTTCCTTCATGTCGTGGGCCTGACGGGGTTAATACTGACCCCCTTACACCCCAATTGGGCCCATAAATGCTGAGAAACTTTTGGAGGGGTTCAGGAGGGCCCCTTGTGCCAACCTCTACGCCTTCTCTCTCCAGGCTGGCACCATGAAACCCACAGTGACCGGGACCAACATACAGACAGGTATGTCTGGCCAGTTCTTGCCAAGGGGAAAGTGGCAGAATAAATGTTCCCCCCTCCCTCCTGCCCCCCTCCCGCCTCCCCCCCCCCCATTGCTGCTCGCCCTGCCTCCCGAGTGACCGCGCCTTTGTTTCCAGCCACCGTGAGCGTCAACACCCTAACCGGCGTCCCGGCGACGACGTTTCAGCCCATCAACAAGCGATTGGCTTCACCCATCGTACCCGGCACGCTGGCGGTGAGTGGCTGTTTCATCGGAGCGGAACGTGTGTAGGCGGTGTAATTTTGCCCCAAAAAATAAATGGCCGCCTTCTATTAAAACGGAGAGGGCCGCCTTTGGAGAAGAATTGTGGAGGGATTGTGGTTCGTTGCAACAGGCAATCCAGGTGTTCAGACTGGGTTTGGCATTTTTGTCCATCTATTGAGTCCTTCCCCAAGGACCTGGGATAGGCAGATGTGGATGTGTTCAAGGTCTTCTCAATGCCTTGGTCAATGCCTTGGTCAATGTCAATGCCTCCTCTTTCTTCTCTCCTTCCTTCTTTCCTTCTTTCTTTCTCCTCCTCCCTTCTTCTCTCCTTCCTTCCTTCTCCTCCTCCTTCCTTCCTTCCTTCTTTCCTTCCTTCCTTCTTCTTTCCTTCTTTCTTTCTCCTCCTCCCTTCTTCTCTCCTTCCTTCCTTCTCCTCCTCCTCCTTCCTTCCTTCTTTCCTTCCTTCCTTCTTTCCCTCTCCTCCTCCTTCTCTCCTTCCTTCCTTCTCCTCCTCCTCTCCTTTCTTCCTTCTTTCCTCCTCCTCCTCCTCATCGTTGTTGATGATATTATTATTATTATTATTATTATTATTATTATTATTATTATTATTATTATTATTATTATTAATTTCTTCACCACCACCACCACACTACCACTATTACTTCAGTGATAATACAAACTTCTATTTAAGAAACTTGAAAAGCGGTTTGGCTGCATTGATCTAAAAATGTTTCCTATTAAATTATTATTCTGGACCGACATCCTGTCCTTCTGTTACAAACCATGATGCATTGTGGCTTCACAAAGAACAGTGCCGCCATGTCAGATGAAGTGACCAGATTGCTACCGATGTGGCTGAAGACCCTTGAGAGACACAAGGGAAGATTCATGGCAAAAATTAGCTCTGAATGCCGATTTTTTTTTAGAATACTTTATTGGCAACCGGCCTCACAGCTCTCACAACTCAGTTTCTGGCGAGGTGAATTTGGCCGCAGATCCGCCAACCTTCCCCTTTTCTCTCCTTCATTTTAGACCTCGGGAGCAGGAACCACCACCGCTCAGGTGGTCCATTCCCAGCAGAGAGCCACCGGCACCTCAGCCGCCTCCTCGGAACTGGTCACCCTCACGTCCACACCCGGAGTTCGAGCGGTCACTTCAGTGACGGCCTCAGCCGTGGTGACCACTAACCTGACTCCAGTCCAGACCCAGCCAAGGTCTTTGGTGACTCAGGTGACACCAGGTAAAACCTGTGCGGGGGGGTAGAGGTGGGGGTGCGTGCATCCAGTGGTTGGATTCAATTTTTTTTACTACTGGTTCTGTGGGTGTGGCTTGGCTTGGTGGGCGTGGCTTGGTGGGCATGGCAGGGAAAGGACACTGCAAAATCCCTATTCCCTCCCCACCCCACTAACCTGCTTTCCAGCTCCCTTCTCCTGGGCAGAGCAACCAAAAGAGACCCAGCCGATCAGCTATGGCCGTGGCTTGGTGGGTGTAGTGTTCTGTGGGCGTGGCTTGGTGGGCGTGGCTTGGTGGGCGTAGCAGGGGAAGGATACTGCAAAATCCCCTTCCCTCTCCATCCCACTAACCTGCTTTCCAGCTCCCTTCTCCTGGGCAGGGCAACCAAAGAAGACCCGGCCGATCAGCCGGGACTCAATGGGAGGCAGGGAATAGATGGGATTGGCGGGGCCAGTCAGAGGTGGGATTTGCCGGTTCTCCGAACTACTCAAAATTTCCGCTAGCGGTTCTCCAGAACTGGTCAGAATCCCACCTCTGGGTGCATCTCGTTTTTCAACCCCAGCCACTTTTCAAAAGGGTGGACTTCCAACTCCCAGCATTCCCCAGATGGCCAGGGAATTCTGGGAGTTGAAGTCCACGAGTCATGAAGTTGAAAGTGGCTGAGGCTGAGGAACACTGGTTTTAGAGCAAGACGCCAGAGGTTCTTCGCTTGATCGAACAGGGCTTGTCTTCACCTGTGTTAGAGCTCAACCTTCCTGTCCAAGGTGACTCGCAAAACACCCTTTTCTGCTGGCAGCTTGACAAAGGAGCTAAGGTGGGGGGAGAGAGAGAGAGGATTGAAAAGGGTGGGAAGCCGGAGGGAGAGCAGGAATCTTAAGCCTTCCAACCCCCAAGGTCACCAGCTGAAGACTTTTGACAGGAGGGGTCCTTGCTTTCCTTGCTTTCTTGCAGACGTTTCATGACCCAACTAGGTAACATCATCAGTGTTAAGAGGGATGGGTTTTGTTGAGAGGAGGACAAGGACAAGGAGGAGAAAGACTGCAGGGTCCTCGGTGCTCTCTGAGCTTGGTGGTTTTCTTGCAGACGTTTCATGACCCAACTCGGTGACATCATCAGGAGGGGAGGGGTGTGCGAAGTGGCAGAGAAAAGGGGACATGTAGGGTCCTCGGTGCTCTCTGACCTTCCTTCTTTTCTCACAGACGTTTCACTACCCAAACTAGGTGACGTCATCCATGCTAGCCAGCCGCGGACTCCTCCTCCCACGCTTTTACAGACACCCCTAAATACAAACTTGGCATACCCCTTCCGTCCAGTCATACCACTAGCACGGATGATGTTAGTTGGTGTAATGAAACGTTTAATAGAATGATATCTGTGTGTGTGTGTATGCTAGCCATTTCTATAGTTTGTATAATGAAATGTTTAATAAATATATATGTATGTTTGTGTGTGTATGTATGTATCTATGTATATACTAGCCATTTCTATAGTTTGTATAATGAAACGTTTAATAAATATGTGTGTGTGTGTGTGTGTGTGTGTGTGTGTGTATGTATGTATGTATATAGTAGCCATTTCTATTGTTTGTATAATGAAACATTTAATAAATATGTGTGTGTGTGTGTGTATACTAGCCATTTCTATAGTTTGGGTAATGAAACGTTTAGGTGTGTGTGTGTGTGTGTGTGTGTGTGTGTGTATACTAGCCATTTCTATAGTTTGTATAATGAAACATTTAATAAATATACATATGTGTGTGTGTGTGTATGTATATACTAGCCATTTCTATAGCTTGCGTAATGTTTAATATATGTGTGTGTTTGTGTGTTTGTGTTTGTGTGTGTGTGTGTGTGTGTATGTACATAGTAGCCATTCCTATAACCACAAACCTATCTAGTCAACAAAACCCTGAATCAAAGTTGCATTTCCTCCCCCAACCCCCAAAGTCCAAGAGTGGTTTCCAAACAAATCAAAATCACTTGTGTTCTTTTCTTTAATCAGAGCCGTCAATTTAGCCATCTTATTTTCCCTTTCTTCATGATTCTTTTTTTCCCCCCCCCCTCCCAGCTGCTGCATCCAGCGTGCAGCTTTCCGGAAAGACCATCCCTCAAAATCACTTCCAGCTCCTACGCCAGCAGCAGCAGCAGCAGCAGCAACAGGCATCCGGACAGGTCCAAGTTCCCCAGATCCAAGGCCAAGGCCAGACCCCGTCACAACCCCAGATTAAGACCGTCGGCAAGATTTCCCAGGTGAGGAAGAGGAGGCGCTCTGCCTCCCGTGGTTGGGAAGCTGGGCGCGATCCCCTGCCTCCCTCTCTCCCACTGCCGCTTTTCCCAGGGGGCGGCTCGGGGAAAACCGTACAAGAAGTTGGGATTTAACGCTCTTGGGGGGCCTTGGCTTCCACCCACCCAGGAGCAGCTCATCAAGTTCCAGAAGCAAAAGCTGCAGGCCACACAACAACAGGCCTCCCAGCCCCAGGGAGCCCCCTCCGGAACGCAGCAGCAGGCAGCCCAGGTCCAGGTGCAGCAGCAACAGACGCAGCAGCTCACGGCGGTGGCGGCCTCCAGGCCAGGCGCGGTCCTTGCCGGCACCACAGTCACCGGCCTCCAAGTGGCCCGGTTGGTGAGTGGCCACTCGACCTGCCCAAGGTGGCCCAGTGCTTTTCTAGGCCTTAGAGGGCAGGCCATATCTCCGTGATGGCGAACCTATGGCACATGGGGGCACATGAGCCCCGGTCAAACTTACCTGCACTGCGCATGTGCGCGCCTCCCAGCTGATATTTGGCCCGTTTGAAGCCTTTTTCGCCCTCCCGGAGGCTCAAGGGAAGCCTCTGCAGCCTCAGAAGGCCATTTTCGACCTCCCGGCATGGCCAACCAGGTGGGTGTGTCCAACCGGGTGGGTGTGGCCAGCTTGACTGCCACTCCCCAAACTGCTGGTATGTTTCCTCTTCACATTGGGTAGATCAGGCCGAAGCTGTGCAGGCTAGCACCGTACATTTTCCAAGCCGGCCCTGCGGGCTGGATCCAACACACTGAATCTGGCTTGTGGGCCTTGGGTTTGACGCTTGTCAACTCATAAAATAGTTCTGTGGTCTTTTTAGAGTTGCCGACAGAAAGGGAAAGGGAGCAGTGTGGCAGCTTGCATTCCATAAATGTTTTCAAAGATAGTAAGTAGGTGACTGAAGTTTTTGCAGAGCAAAATTCTAACTGGAGAGCACGATTGATGACTCTGGGCTATGGAGGTGTCCCATTGGAGGATATGAATTATGATACACCCAGGGGGTGGGGGGGGAAACCAGGGTTAAGGGAGACAATGAATTATGTGTCTCAGAGTTGGCTAGCTGTCAGGATTCCGGCAGTTACCCCCAATATAATACAAATACAAATCGGCCCCCAAACATATTGCAGGATGAAGGGTCTTTTGTAAACCCTACAGTCGATTTGGTGAGGTAGATTTCAGACAGATTGTCAACCCGTGAACTCATTTCTATGGTCTTTTTAGAGTTGCCAACAAAAAGGGAGGGGGAAGCAGTGCAGCAGCTTGCAAACCGAAAGTGCATTCCATAAATAGTTTTCAAAGATAGTAACTAGGTGACTGAAATTTCTGCCAAGCAAAATTCTAAGTGGAGAGCATGATTGAGGGCTCTTGGCTATGGATGTGTCCCGTTGGAGAATATGGGTTATGATACACTCAGGGTGTGGAGGAAAAACCAGGGTCAAGATAGTGAATGATGTGTCTCAGAATCGGCTACACCCAGGCAGTGTTGGGCATGTTAACTCCCAATAAATCATTTTTAAGTTTTGGAAGTCCTGCTAGAGACTCATGATTTAAATGGGGGGTCACTGCCGGAGCCCTGAGAACACCCCTGGGCTAGAACAGCCCCACTTTCCTGCTTCTTGCTCTGCACCTGTACAATAATCCCGATTCCTTCCTGCTTTAGACGCGGGTGGCTGCTTCTCAGCTCCAAACCCAAAGCCAGATCCAAGGTCAGACGCCTCAAGCAGCCCAAGTGGCTTTGGCCAAGCCCCCCGTGATGTCCGTCCCGGTGGTATCCTCGGCAGGGGTGACCGCCCTCCCCGTTACAGTCTCCGGGATTAGCGTGGCGATTGGGCAGCCTCAGAAAGCAGCAGGTAATTTGGGTCGGAAAGGGTTTGGGGTGGGCACAGGGGGCTGGGGTTCCTTTAGTTTAGTTGGAAAAACTCAACCCCCCCACCCCAAATCGTTGGTTCATCCAAGTTCTACAGCCGTCCAGTCAATGAATCTGGGTGGCTTGGAATTGAGATGTACATACATACATACATACATACATACATACATACATACATACATACATACATACAACGGACCCTGTAAAAAGGGGGGGGGGCTTATAGTGATGTCTCTTCTTTGCCTCCTGCGCAGGAGGTCAGGCAGTGATGGCTCAGCCGCTCCACGTCCAGCAGTTTTTGAAGGTGAAACAAGCTCAGCACCACCAGGCGGCCCAGCAGAAGGTCATCCAGCCACAGGTGGCCCAAGGACAGGCAGGTGTTCAGCAGAAGGTCAGTCTCCCTCCTCCTCCAACCCCACTCACTTCTAGCACTGATGATGTTACCTAGTTGGGTCATGAAATGTCTGCCAGAAAAGAAGCAAGCGCAGAGAGCACCAAGGACTCCACAGTTGTCATGGTCATCCTCCTGTTTCTCCTCTCCACAAACCCTTCTTCCTCCTCCATCCTCTTCCTCTCTTCCTTTCTGCCAACCCCATTCCTCTTCCTCTTCTTCCTCCTCCTCCTCCTCTTCATCTCCACAAACCCTTCTTCCTCCTCCATCCTCCTCCTCTTCCTTTCTGCAAACCATTCCTCCTCCTCCTCCTCTCCACAAGCCCCTTCCTTCCTTCCTCCCTCTCCCTCCTCCCTCCCTCCTCCCTTCCTTCCTCCCTCCCTCCCTCCCTCCCTCCCTCCTCTTCCTCCTCCTCCTCCTCCTCCCTCCTCCTCCTCCTCCTCCTCTATATAAAGGTTCTTTTAGATTTAATCATCACAAACCACATTCCGTGGAGACCCAACATTGCTGTCACTAGGGGAAGATGGCCAAATTGGAAGGTCCCGTTGGTCATTTCTGGGCCACAATGGAGCCAGAGCTGTTCGCCTGTCTTAGAGGGGGAGTGGCAAATTCATCCTGCTCATTAACTTTTGATGATTCGCCTTTCGGCCAAGGAACACAGATAAGCGCCTGCTTTCTCCCATCTCCCCATCCTACTTGGAAAGGCAGATGAGTTGGCCTTCCCAGCCAGTTAGGGCCTCGTTCGCGGCTCCTTCCAGGTGTAGTCTAACTGACTGACACCAGTCATTACCCTCCCTTCCAGGATGGTCACCAGTGTCAGGATTCCAGCAGTTACCCCCATTTAAATCATGAGTCTCGAGCCAAACTTCCAAAACTTAAAAAGGATTTATTGGGAGTTAACATGCTGGCACTGCCTAGGTGCAGCCAACTCGGAGACCTATCATTCATTGTCACCTTTGACCCTGGTTTTCCCCCACCTCTCTGGTTGTATCATAATTCATATTCTCCAATGGGACACATCCATAGCCAAGAGTCAACAATCATACTCTCCAATTAGATATTTGCACAGCAGAAACTTCAGTCACCTAGTTACTATCTCTGAAAACATTTATGGAATGCAAGTTGCTGCACTGCCCCCCCTCTTCTCCGCCTTTCTGTTGGCAACTCTAAAAAGACCAGAGAAATACGTTATGAGTTGATAACCAGGTCAATTCCCAGCAGGTCACTATCCAGAGCCAGCAACCAGCGTCTCAGCAGCAGAAAGTCTACGCCACCCCGCCGGCCATCAAAGCCCAATTCCTACCAACGCCGATTTCTCAGCCCCAGAAGACAGGCGGGGCACAGCAGGTCCAGACCCAAATACAGGTAAGGAGGCACCCCAGTTTCATTTCATTCCTTTGTGGGGAGAGAGGGAGGAAGAAACCTTCCGGTTGGGCTCTTCACTGCTTTCTCAACATTTCCATCCTCCTTCCCAAGTGCGTGCAGATAGCCTTTCGACTGAATGACCGCAATTTTAGCTTGCCATTGTGGTTGTTAAGTTGTGAGGGTTGCCAGAGGTCATTGTGTGCGTGCCCAATTTTTTGTAGCATTTGTAAAGTGAACATGCACTGAGGTCATTTTCTGAACCCATTATTTGGTATGTTTATTTTTTAAAAAATGATTTATTTATATACCTGTATTTTCCTTAACATTCATTAATACGTTATAAACAGTGTATTGTCTGAATGTATTTGCTTTACAAATTAGTATATTTATATAATAAGAGCAAAATACCACTCACGCATCATCACAAAATCTCCAGAACCATAAAGCTTACAAACTTGAAATTTGGTCTGTATGTTCCTCTTGGCTTCTAGGTGCTCACTAAGAAAGGATGTTTCAAAATGACCATCAGAGCATTAATATTTCCTATATTATTATTATTAACATGCTCTGATGCTAAGGAGTTCTACTTCCCACCTGAAAAGAAATCTGTTCCAAATGCAAAACACAAGCAGAGGAGAGGAGTCTCAGTTTCAGTTTCAGAGCACCAATCAGCTTTAGTACAGAACAGTTGAGCTAAGCCACGCCCAGGTTCCTTGCTGTCTCCTTCTTGCTCACACAGCAAATACTGTTTCAGTTTCCAAACAGCCCTCAACGCTCTCACTGACAAGACGCTAGCCAGATGAATACTGATGGATGCTGGTAGACAGAGGCAGAATTTTTTTCCCCTTATTTTCCTCCCCAAAAACTAAGCCCAACCACATAGTGTCCTAGCCAAGCACAGGTATCGAGCTAGTAATAATAATATATTAAACATAAACCATACGTAATAGTATTTCTCAAATTTTTAATTTCTACTTCTGTCATCCAACCATTGATAGAATAAATCCCGTGTTTGAAAGTATTCTGTACCTTCTTTATCTTTTATCCTCAGTGTCAGCCTATCCATTTCAGCACAATCGAGCATGTTTTTAATTACATAGAAGAAGTTGCAATTTTAAAAAAATGCCACTTTAAAAACAAAACAAACTGGAAACCAGAATCCAGTACTGATTACCAAAAAAAAAAAAAAAGTCATCAATTGAGGTCACGTGATTGCAAACAGTTGCAAAGACGGGCCAGTTGCACCTGGCTGTGTTTGGGGAGAGAGAGTGGCCGTCGGAACTTCAGATCTGGATTGTAAGTCCCTTTTTCGGGGTCCACTGTAACTTTGAACGGTCACTAAACAACAAGTTGTAAGTCGAGGATTACCTGTTAAGAACCCACAGGCCAGGTGTGCACATAAAACTGATGGAAGGTCTCTGGTCTTTGACTGTAATAAACATTGGCTTGGCTTGGCTTGAGTTGACGGAAGACCAATCAACCTGCTGTATGTTGTTGAACTGTGCACCCACCAACCCATCTGTCCTAATATCTTGTTCTTAAAGGTTGCCAAGATCCCACAGGTGGTCTCCCAACAAGCAGCAGTGGCTAACATCCAGCAGGTGGTTTCAGTTTCCCAACAGGTAAGGTTTCCTAGAACCTGTTGCCTCTACTAGGTGTGCCAAGGAAGGAAGGAAGGAAGGAAGGAAGGAAGGAAGGAAGGAAGGAAGGAAGGAAGGAAGGAAGGAAGGGAAGGGAAGGAAGGGAAGGGAAGGGAAGGGAAGGGAAGGAAGGAAGGAAGGAAGGAAGGAAGGATAGCAATACACTTAAGACCTATCTACCGCTTCACAGTGCTATACAGACCTCTCTAAGCGGTTTACAGAGCCAGCCTCTTGCCCTCAACAAACTGGCTTCTCATTTTACTGACCTCAGAAGGATAGAAGGCTGAGTGTTCAACCTTGAGCTGGTCAGAATTGAACCCCTTGCTATGGGTAGAGTTAACCTGCAATACTGCATTTTAACCACTGGGAGGGAAGGAAGCAAGCAAGGGCAGTAGTACTTAGACTTATATATTACTCCATAGTGCTTTCACAGCCCTCCCTAAGCAGTGTACAGAGTCAGCCCGTTTCCCCCAACAATCTGGGTCCTCATTTTACCCACCTCAGAAGGATGGAAGGCTGAGTCAGCCTTGAGCCTGGTGGGATTCCATCTGCCAAATTGCAGTCAGCCGGCAGTTAGCAGAAGCAGCCTGCAGAACTGCACTCTAACCACAGTGCACCGTGCATGGATGGATGGATGAAAGGAAGGAAGAGAGGAAGAAAGCAAGAGCACTTTATATACAGCTTCACAGTGGTTTACAGCCCTCTTTAAGTGGTTTACAGAGTCAGCCTCGTGCCCCCAACAATCTGGCTCCTCATTTGACCCACCTGGGAAGGATGGAAGGCTGAGTCAGCCTATAAGGTCTGCTGCTTAAGGAGGGGTTGGACTAGAAGACCCCAAGGTCCTTTCCAACTCTGTCATTCATGTATAAAAGCCAAGCATGATTCCTCCAGAAGGCACAACTTCACGCCACACCGGCATTCCTGCAGCCGACACCCTTCCCCCCCCAAAGTATCTATTGAGCTTAGCTCGCAGGGAAAAGGAACCTCCACCTGTACCCACCTGGCTCACTTCTCACTCCTCTTTGCTCTCCCCCACCAGGTTCAAGCTCAGCCCCAAACGGTCACCTTGTCCCAGACCACCGCGGGGCAACACCAAGTCCAGGTCATTCCAGCCACCACCGCCACAGCTCAGGTCGTCCCCCAGAAACTGATCCAACAGCAAGTGGTGACCACCGCCTCCCCCCAGATCCAAGCCTCGGTCGTGCCGAACCCTGGCCAGGCGCCCGCCCCGCCCGACGGGCAGAGCCAGCCAACGAAAGTGCAGATGAGAGCGCCCGTCCGGCTAAAGGCTCCAAACAAGCCCAGCTGAGTACTCTGCCTTTCGTTGGCAGCAAGGCAAGGAGAGACAGAGAGAGAGAGAGAGCTCTCTAGGTGGTCTCCAGTCCGGCGAGATCGGAGGTTAGGCTTCTTTCCGACGAACCTTCCGCTCGCCTGCGTCAGAAAGGGCCGTTCCTACCCTTGCTCTCCTCCAGACTCCTCTGCTTCGCGGAGAGATCCGTGGCTTTTGAAGCCGAAGCCCAAGGAAATGCCGTTCTGCCTAAGTCCTCCTTTCGGCCCGACCGCTCGCCGACGCTCACTGCCCTTTTGGTGGAAACACTCACCCACACACCCACACACACACAATTGCTTCTCCTGTTTGGTAGCAACGGCGGTCGTTTTATCGTCGCCCCTGTCCGGAAGGGGGGAAACCTCGAGAGCTTTGTGGGGTGCAAAGCCGGACACTTGTGCTTCTCCAAGGGGGACGGGGGGGGGAGGGAGGAAGGTTTAGCCCAAAGCACTCCCTGCTCCGTTGAAGCCGAGAAATGTGAAGATTTGTAAGTATCTGTAATTATAAACCGTATTTCAGTTGCCATTTTGGGGGGGTGTTTGAGCCTTTTTAAACAAACATTAACTTGTGGCACGTTGGTTTGTGCGGGGTGGTCAGGCGTTTTGCTGTTTCGCTTAATCGGTCTTTGTGTTTGTTGCGTGCGTGTGTGTGCGTTCTTTTTTTTTCTTTTGTACAGAGAAAACTCTTCGTTTTAAGCTTCCCTTTTTCACGGTTTCAGATATTAAGTGCTTAGACACGTGTTTGGTTGGTTGGGCTTCTTTTTTTAAGGTATTAATATTATGTGACAGTAACTGTTTCATCATCATCCACCATTCTCGGCCCCCTTTTTCATGAGTGGGGGGGGGGAAACCCCAACAATATGTTTCTTCGCTTGTCCAATGTTTTGTTCTTGGGTTGTTGGTTCTTCGGTGGGGCTTCCAGGCTGAAGGAAATTTAACTTACGGGTTTCCAGCGTTGGTTTTGGCCCTTTCGTTTTTTGCGGTCTTATTTTTAAAAGTTTATATTTACGTTTCACATGGATGGAGGAGAGAGAAAGAGAGACGTTCAGGCAAATTATAATTTTTTTCTTTATTTGTTAAAAGAGAAAATCAACACCAAAATCTTAGACAGAGGTATTTTTCAGACCTTCAGTTGTTAGAAACAATAAGGTTGCTCCTATAAGGCTAACAGGAGATTGTCTCCTCTCAAAGTCATTGCTGCTCTTCTCTGCTATTCTTCTTCTTCTTCTTCTTCTTCTTCTTCTTCTTCTTCTTCTTCTTCTTCTTCTTCTTCTTCTTCTTCTTCTTCTTCTTCTTCTTCTTCTTCTTCTTCTTCTTCTTCTTCTTCTTCTTCTTCTTCTCCTCCTCCTCCTCCTCCTCCTCCTCCTCCTCCTCCTCCTCCTCCTCCTCCTCCTCCTTCATCCCCCCCCCCCAATACTAACTTATATAGTGGCACTCATGCCAAACTTCTAACAGTACACAATTCTCTCCTACCTCCAAATGTTACCAAATTGAGATCAGCTACTGGCCTCATAACTTTGGCATCTCCGCTCTTTGGAATAGGCACAACTTCTTACCCTTTGTTGTTGCTTTGCTTTTCTTTCTTTCTTTTCTTTTTCTTTTTTTTGCTCTTCTAACGCCATATCCTTTCTATTTTGGAGCCTCTGGGTTTTTTTTACAAAAAAGGTATGCTTTTTAAAAGTAAAAACAAAAACAAAACTTTCTACGTGAAGGTAGACAATGTTGAAATTCTTTTACCCCAAAACCTATTTCATACCATAGACTTGTATTTTATCAATTAGTCTCTGAGAAAGAGCTGTTGAGGAGTGATATAATTCATTTGAAAAAGCAAGATATTTGGGGGGAGGAGCTGTTCGGCCCTGAGTACCCTATAAGACTGGGATCTTGGCAAATTAGGACCCTCACCTTAAAAGAATCTTGTCGCTCTCCTTCCCACCTTCCATGCAAATCTACCAGTCAAACTAATTTTGTTCCCAAATATGCTAAAATCTTAACGTGTGCACAAGGCTGTAGGCTATAAATCCTTGTTCCTGAAATCTCAGCCACGATAAGCGGGTTGGACTTCAACTCCCAGAATTCCCCAGCCAGCTTAAAAGTTACGGAGGTTAAAGGAACATGGCTGAAAATGAACTCTGTATGCATAAAAGGAACGTCGCCAATTTCAATTTCACGGTGCTGGTTTGAGTATGTCTGATTTCGACGGAAAAATGTGTGTGATTTCCGTGTCTGATTTTCACGGGGGGGGAAAAATGCCAATTTGGTGGTTCTACATTTCTGACTTGCCCGTTCCTTAACTTTCTTCCCTTGGTAAACTGACTTGTAAATACCTTTGTGAAGATAAAAAATAATTTGTACTTGACTGTAGGATTGGAAGGATTTGTGTTGTATCTTACCTGAAAGTGTATTAAAGTGTACATTTTTATAACATTCTTGTAACTGTGCGTACCAAAAGTGTGTTTTGTCTCACCTGGCCTCCCTCACTCTGACATTTAGGGGGAGATGGAGCCAAACATCTTGATGAAAGTCTTTTTAATAAATCAGCCATGCCGATCAAAATAGGTCTGTTCTTGCCACCTTATCCTCCTCACGATGACATTTTTTTTCCCATTGTCTTGAAACTTTTCTAGCTTTGCAGTGTTAAGGAAAAATAATAATAATCATCATTCCCAACTGCATATTCCCATATTTCCCCATCAGCCTTGAAGGGTGTTTAAAGAGAAGAATTTTAAAAATACAGCTAATCCTCAACTTAGCACCACAACTGAGCCCAGAATTTATGTCGCTAAGTGAGAAATTTGTTAGGTGAGTTTTTGTCCTATTTTACGACTTTTCTTGCCACCTTTGTTAAGTGAATCATTGCCGTTGTTGAATTAGTAACACGGTTGTTAAGCGAATCTCGTTTTCCCCATTGACTTTGCTTGCAAGGAAGTCGCAAAAGGGGATTACAAGATCCTGGGGCACTGCAAAGGTCATCAATACGAGCCAGTTGTCAAGCACCTGAATGTTGATCATGTGAGCATGGGGAAGCTGCAACCGGTGGTAAGTGTGAAAAATGGTCACAAGCCCCTTTTTTTCCAGTGCCGTTGTAACTTTGAACCATCACTAAACTTTGAACTATTGTAGGTCGATTATTAATTACCTTACTCTCATATTTCCTCATCAGCCTTGGGGGAATGTTTAAAGAGAAGAATTTTTAAAATACACATTTTGCTTCCTCTGTTCCAGTTTGGTTTGTATCCGTTCTTATTCTTTAAAAAGTTTTAAAAATCTCTCTCTATATAAAAGGGAAATACCACTCACGAAATCTCCAGAACCTTAAAGCCTACAAACTTGAAATTTGGTACGTATGTTCCTCTTGGCTTCTAGGGGCTTACTAAGAAAGGATTTTTCAAAATGACCATCAGAGCATTTAGAGTATTTCCTATATTATTATTATTATTATTATTATTATTATTATTATTATTATTATTATTATTATTATTATTATTATTATTATTATTATTATTATTATTATTATTATTACACTCTGATGCTAAGGAATTCTACTCCCCCTCCCCATCTGAAAAGAAATCTCTTCCAAATGCAAAACACAAGCAGAGAAAAGGAGGTTCAGTTTTACTTTCACAGCACCAAGCAGCTTTAGTCCAGAACAGTTGAGCTAAGCCACGCCCAGGCTCCTTGCTGTCTCCTTCTTGCTCACACAGCAAATACTGCTTCAGTTTCCAAACAGCCCTACCACACACACACTGACAGGACGCTAGCCAGGTGAATACCGATGGATGCTGGTAGGCAGAGGCAGGATTTTTTCCCCTTATTTTCCTCCCCCAAGACTAAGCCCGACCACATAGTTTCATAGCAAAGCACAAGTATCTAGCTAGTACCTAATAAAAACAGTTCAGGTTTAAAATCTACACGAGAGATTTATGAATGGTGCAATAATCAGAATATTAATCACATAAATCTCCTGCTTTTCCTCAGCCTTACTTTCCCCCCCCCCCCTTATTTTCCTTCCCAAAAAGTAAGCCCGACCACATAGTTTCGTAGCAAAGCACGGGTATCCTGCTAGTGTGTGTGTGTATGTGTGTGTATATATGTATGTGTGTGTGTATGTATAGGTATAGGTATATATATATAATGGATCTTTGGTTATTTGGGTTTTCTCCCGCGTAAGATTGGAAGTAACGTTTCGATGAAGTGGCAACGTTTCGATGAAGTCTCATTCATCATCTTCAGGCTTGTGTCTTCCGCTCTGTGCTTCTTAGAGTGATACACACACACACACACACACACACACACATATATGGAGGAATAGGTGATGCCCCTTTCGTCTTTGCCCAGCCAGATGTGCGAGATACAGATTAACAGTTGGAAGGGATCTTGTAGGTCATCCAGTCCAGAGGTCTCCAACCTTGGCAACTTTAAGACTTGGGGACTTCAACTCCCAGAATCCCTCAGCCAGCTTTGCTGGCTGAGGGATTCTGGGAGTTGAAGTCCCCAAGTCTTAAAGTTGCCAAGGTCTAGTCCAATCCCCCGCCCAAGCAGGGAACCCGACACCATTCCCACAGCCGGCGCTTCCCAGATGTGCTGCATTCCCACGCTCCCAACATTCCCTTTTCCCGACCCCAACCCACCCAAAGCTCCCCTCCCACCCCTCCAAGAGCCGGCCAAGGCATTTGCAAAGGCGCCCCGGAGCTCCACCCGCCCAGAGGCGGAGCGCTTGGGTTGCAATTCGCTCGCAACGCCGGGGGTGGGAGGAGGAGGAGGAGGAGCCGGTGGCCGAGGCGGCGCCTGGCCTGCCTTCCTTCCTTCCTTCCGCGCACGTGGGCAGAGGGGGGGGAACCTCTGGAGTTTGGACGGACCCCATGGCGGAGGCTGCGGTGCGAGAAGCCGAAGCCCGGCTGGCTGCCTGCTTGGAGGAGACGCTGGGCAGCCGCCGAGGCGCCAACCGCGTCTTCGAGATCCTGGAGCTTCTGCAGGTGGGCGCAAGGCAGCGCGGCGGGGGACGCAATCGTCTCCGTCCCTTGGAAGGGTGTGTGTGTTTGTACGCACATGCAGTAGGGTCCTTGAAAGGATGTGTGTGTGGTATGCGCATGCAATAGTCTCGGGCTCTTGGAAGGGTGTGTGTGTGTGTGTGTTCGCACATGCAATAGGGTCCTTGAAAGGATGTGTGTGTGTGTGTGTGTGTGTGTTATGCGCATGCAATAGTCTCGGGCTCTTGGAAGGGTGTGTGTGTGTGTGTGTTCGCACATGCAATAGGGTCCTTGAAAGGATGTGTGTGTGTGTGTGTTATGCGCATGCAATAGTCTCGGGCTCTTGGAAGGGTGTGTGTGGGTGTGTGTTGTTCGCACATGCAATAGTCCAGGGCTCTTTGAAGGGGGTGTGTGGGTGTGTGTTTGTACGCACATGGAATAGGGTCCTTGAAATGTGTGTGTGTGTGGTATGCGCCTGCAATAGTCTCGGGGCCCTTGGAAAAATGTGTGGGTGGGTGTTTGTACACACATGCAATAGGGTCTTTGAAAGGATGTGTGTGTGTGTGTGGTATGCGCATGCAATAGTCTCGGGCCCTTGGAAGGGTGTGTGTGTGTGTGTGTGTTGTGCTCACATGCAATAGTCTCGGGGCCTTGGAAGAATGTGTGTGTGTGTGTGTGTGTGTTTTGTATGCACATGCAATTGTCTCGGGCCCTTGGAAGGCTTTGCGTATGTGTGTGTTTGCACGACCCCGCCGCCTCCAGAGCTTGTGGAGATTTTGCAGATGGGCGCAAGGCATCCAACTGGAGAATCCAACCTTCCTTCTTGGGTGGGTAGGAGGCGGTGGGTGTGCGCGCACGCCTGTATGTATTGGAGCGCTGTGTGCACGGGACCTTCCCCAACTACAATCCCCATAGCCCCCAGCCCCCTCGGTCTTTCCCTGCCCTTCTGGATTGCTCAGGTCATTCTCAAAAGCATTTTTTCCCCCTTGCTTGGTCCACAAGGCTCTCTTTATTTTTCTCTGTCCAGATAAATTTTTAGAGCAGGGTCCCCAAAACTTGGCAAACTTTAAGCCTGGTGGACTTCAACTCCCAGAATTGAAATCCACAAGTCTGAAAGTTGCCAAGTTTGGAGACTTCTGACTTAAGAGGGTCAGTCCAGCTGCCGAATTTCACATCATCCCAGCTTCTCAAGTAGCGTTCCCCCCCCCCTCCCCCAAATAAAAGAGGCCTCCTGGTTGGACCTGCTTCCTGAACTCCTCCCCAATTGGAGGAAACCTTCTGTCTCTGGTTCATCGGAAAGATGTGGCTGTTTCCAATAGCCTGCATGAATCCACCTTCATATTTCCAAGAAAATTTGGTGTAGGAAGAAAAAGTGCAGAGAATGAACTGAGCAAGGAGGGCAAGGCAGTTACTCACTGCTCCTGAGCATATGCAGAGCGGCTGCCAAGTCCTTGTTCATCCGGAAGATGCAGCTGCTTTCAACAGGCAACCTTCTAGTTCCCGTGAATGTTTCATGTAAGCTGTCTCTCAATGCTATGATTTACTCCCTCTCTTTCTTTCCCCAAATCCTGGTTTCTCCACCTCGCAGGCCGAGGACAAGGAGATAATCCTGTGTGCCATCCGGACATGCAGCCGCCTCTTCGGAGCTTTACTCACACGGGGCGAACTCTTTGTGGGCAAACTTCCCCCTGAGGAAGACTCTGTCCAAGGTAAGAGGATGCCTTGGTAGGAAAGAGCTGTGGGTGTGGTAAACGGGACACAGGTCTGACTAAGAGTAGGGAAATTTTAGGCCGTTCGCGAGCATGGGTGATATGGCAACAGTTGAGCATCTTTCCTGGTTTATCAGGAAGATGCGGCTGCTTTCAGTGGAATTTTCCCCCTGGTTTGGGGGTGTTTTTTCGCAGCAATCCTTTGGGGTAGTTTTTAAGGCTGTGCATGCCTCAGATTTTATTTGGCAAAAGTTGCTTTGGGGTTGAGGTGAGCACAGCCGCTATGGGTTCATTAAAGCAGCTGGGTCTCTCTCTTTTTTTCTTCCTGGAGGTGTTTTTTTTGTTTTTTTTTTGCAGTTCTAGAAGTTTTCTTAAGCAGACCTTTTGGGATAGTTTTAAGGCTGTGCATGCTTCAAATATTACTTAACCAAGAAGTGCTTTGGACCTCAGTTGAGCACAGCCCTTCTGGGTTCATTAAAGCAGCTGCATCTTTCTTAAAGGATTCGATACAAGAGGTACAGGGCTCTCCTGAATCGACTCATTTAAACAATGTTGGTTGCAATTTTGTGGGGCAGCTTATTCGTGGCTGAGTTTATACCGAATATATATGGTAGCTGATGACCTCACAGCTTCACTTCATCTTTCTCCGGTCCATGCCTTGCTTTGTTTTAGGAAATTACAGCGCAGAAGAGAAATATAAAATTTGGATGAGACATCGCTACAACAGCTGTACCACTTGTCTGGGGGAACTAATGGCACACGAAGCTTTCCAGGTCAAAGTGAGTTTGTCAAAAAGCCAGCTTTTCATTTCATGAATTCTTTCCAAGAAAAAAAAAATAGACTAGCAAAAGTAAAAAAGATTTGTAAATAAATCATTTCTGTCTGGTCCTTTCCATTTTGGGAACATGCTATTTTTTTTTTTAAAGCTACTTTCTCTCAATATTTTCCCAAAGCAAGTGAAAAACCAGCATGTCAAGGAAAACAAACTATTTTTTCCTCCTGGATGTGCTAGCTTTCACATTTTTCATCTAGAGCAGAAGCCTTCAAACTTGACAGCTTTAAGACTTGTGGACTTCAACTCCCAGAATTCCTTCTCCAGCAATATTAGCTCAGGAATTCTGGGAGTTGAAAGTCCACAAGTCTTAAAGCTGTCGAGTTTGAAGATCCTTGATCCTAGAGCATTTTGCAAATCTTCTTTTGCCTTTGCAGAAGCCAGGTGAGCAACATGAACTGAAGAAGCTATATTCTCAAATGAATAGTAATAGAAATAGCACTTAGTTACATACCACTTTATAGTGCTTTACTGCTCTTTTTAAGCAGTTTACAGAGTCAGCCTCTTGCCCCCAACAATCTGGGCTGACCTCAGAAGGATGGAAGGCTGAGTCAACCTTGAGCCTGGTGGGATTTGAACTGCCAAATTGTAGGCAGCTGATAGTCAGAAGTGGCCTGCAGTACAGCACTCTTAACCACTGTGCCACTGAGGCTCTGCATTCTAATTTTCTAACACCAAAGGCCACAAAATTCTGGGTCTGGTGCAGTTCAGCATGTAGTGCACAATTTCTTCCCTAGCAAATATTTATTTTATTTTACTGTGTCCAACTCTTGTGTCGAAAGGGTTCTCTTCCCCCAAGAAGCATAACGATATAAAGTCAATTTACTTTGGCTTTTGCTGTAATTTCGCCATTGTCTCTCTTCGCCCCAAATCGACATCTTCAATCAATGAACTAATTTCCCCCATTGCGTTAAAGGTGTGTTTTTCAAACTTAGCAACTTTAAGAGGGGTGGACCTGAACTCCCAGAATTCCCCAGCCCCGTTAAAGTAACCAACTTTGAAAAACACTAACTTAGTGCAATGGGGCCTGTGCTTAGCAACTTTTGTGCATTTGGCTAGCTGAGTCTTATTCTGTAAATCACAATGAAACAGTGGCTTAGCGCCTCTCAGCTTCCTTAGCCACCTTTTCTGACCTAGGCGTCCCAAAATCCCGAAGCAGACTCCTCATCCCAATAAAACCCCTTTTATTTAGGCTAAGGTGAATTCCTCTCATTCACATCCAGCAAAATCCCGGCAAACAGTCTTTCAAGAGTGATTTACAATCACAGACCTGATCAGGCTTGGAGAGTTGCCAGGCCAATAACTCCCAAGCGCAATGATGTAGCAGAAAATACTTGGCAAGGGGTCAGGAGCAAATCTTCACCCTCATTAAATGAACTGTCTCCTGCAAACCCCACCCCCCTTTTCGCTCCTCTTTATTCCCTATGGGAGGGGCCATTCACTATCCACCTGAGCCTTTACTCCCAAGTAGAACCTTGTTCCCTAGCTGTTCCCTTCTTCTGGCAGCTCTGTGTATGCGCACGCTGGGAACAGGCTCCAGCTGTTCTTCTGCCCCACTGCCATCCGACTCCAAAGGCAGCTGATAACTGTCAGACGGCCTTGTCCCCATCTCTGCCTCCGATGCAGAGCCCTCATCCCACCCTTCCCCAGACTCCAGGACTGGCCCATGTTCCTCCCCAACCTCCTCACTGCTCCAAGTCTGCCGCCAGCAGGCCACAACACCACCAAAGTGTTAAAAACGCAAGATTTTTGAAGAATATTTTGCAGGGGAGGGAAAAAAAAAACTGGACTTAATATTCAACATCTCTCTTGCTCTTCTGCTTTACCTGTTGTCCGTTTTGGTGGAAGGAAACGGCTCTTTGTACCCTGATGAAATTCGTTGAATTGGAAGCCAAACACCCTTTGGTCAAGAACGAATGGAGTTTCAATTTCCCGCGGGAGCTTTTACAAGTAAGTCGTGTGAATTCTGATACAGTCATTCTGTGCTTATCTTCAACTTGGATTCCTGTTGTCCGAATTAGAATGTGCAACGACCCAAAATAATACAAGCAGAGTCCTCAACTTACAACAGTCCACTTAGTGATGGTTCAAAGTTGCAAGGGCACTGAAAAATGTGACCGATGAGCATTTTTCACCCTTACGACTATGGTGGCATCTCCGTGGCCACATGATCAAAATTTGGATGCTTAGTATCTGACTCGTATTTACGACCATCATAGTGTCCTTGGGGGGGACATCACATGATCTTTTGCCACCTTCAAACCAGCAAAGTCAATGGGAAAGCCAGATTTGTTTAACAACGGTGTTACTGATGTAACGATTGCAGTGATTCACTTAACGACGGTGGCAAGAAAAGAGGTGAAATGGGGTAAAATTCACTGAAATGTCTCACTGAAGAACAGAAAACTTGGGCTCAATTGTAGTTGTAAGTCGAGGACTATCTGTAGTAGAATTTTTCTTGATTCAACATTCGGTTCCATTTCTTCTTCCTCTCTCCCCATGCTGAGAAAATTAGCAACTTTGAGGATCCTGAATGGGTGAAATCTCCCCCAAATTCTTTGTTGTACTTCTCCAAACTTTTGCTGGGTTTCTCCCCTCTGGGAGAGAGAATTTAAATCTCCCAGGAAAGGAGTGACAGTGTAAGGATCTGGCTCTCCCTTCTAACTCAGGAAAGTAAAACTCTTGAAACTTAAGTATTTCAAAAGGAACCTTTTATTGAGAAGAAGTGAAAGCAGGACAATCAAAGCAGACTCTGAATTCCCTTAAGCCAGTGGTCCCCAACCTTTTTTTATACCAGGGACCAGTTTCACGATTATTCATTCTTTGTGGCCCAGTACAAAATGATCCACGGACCGGTACCAGCATCAGCACGCACGACCAAGGCGACCCGAGCGACCGGCCAGCCAGCCGTCCCCCGCTTCTCCCCGCTACCTTCAACTCCTCCTTTGTACCTTCTCACGGTCGAAGGGCTTTTCGGGCTCTTTCTTAATCTCCTCCTGAGTAACGCGAGACTCCACTGCCATCGGGACGGCTCTTCGTTCGAAGCCGCCACCCCCCCCCCGACGAAACTAAGGCGCGAGGATTCCTTCAGCACCCAAACGCCGCTTTCCAACCGACAACTGACAAGCTCACCCGGAAGCACTTTCTTAAGCGCCGTCGAAACAAGATGGCGGCGCCCAAGCAAAGTAGGCCCTACTTTCATTCTTTGCGGCCCGGTACAAAATGATCCACGGACCGGTACCGGTCAATACAATTAGAGTTAAGGCAGTAGAGACCCTCTCCTTCCAGTCCGATGTGGATTCAGCCAATCCACAGGTGTGAAGATGTTATTGTAACCGGCTGCCCTGAGAACCAGATAAGCAGACATTTCCCATGGCCATCTTCTACTGGCTTTCAGAGTGAAACAACCCACATGGCCCTCCCCCACTAATACATTCCCTAATAGGTGAGAAAATCTCAGGACGCTCAGGTGCCATGATACAAGTTATAAAATTGCAGTTGCCAAAAGCAATAGGAAAGGATTACATTTGAATCGTCCCCCCCACACACTTTTCTCCCAATTGAATGGCAGTATCACAGTAATGCAAATGGGACCGATTCTGCCTCTTAATTCTCTTTGCCTCCTTTTCAGGTAGTGGTGGAGGGTCTAATCCAGACTGATCAGAATTCCTCGCTCCTAATCTCGCGTTTCCAGGAATACATGGAACACGATGACGTCCGGTTCTTTGTGATGAAGGCAGTGGCTGAAAACCTGGGCACCGTGATGCCGAAGGCCAAACAGGTAACCTCGACGTCCTGGCTGAGAGCAGAACTCCGTTTTATATATTTCTTTTTTGAGGTCAGATCTTCGGAGTCAATACCACTGCAGCCAGTTCTTTTCTGTCTCCCAGGACTTCCTCGGCATGAACACCAAGGTTGAAGGCAGGCAGAATATGCCTACTAAAATGAAACCTCTATTGCCATCCTCCTCCTCCTCCTCCACAAACCTCACTCTAGCACTGATGATGTGACCTAATTGGGTGTGATGACCCAAGGTGGGATACAAAATAAGCACAGTCACAAAAAACAGGTGAAGCCCCTTTTATTCCTTCACTTTGCTTCCAAGCTCCAAATATCCTTGACTGGAGACAAAAAAACTCCCCCACAAACAGTTACGAAAAGGAGAAAATGTCGTTTAAATTAAAAAAATGCCTATAAATTATAGAGTAAAAACAACACAAACCACACTGAAGCAATTAAGGGAAGCAGGCAAGCGGAACACACACACTGGGAAGGACGCCAAACTCGGGAACGACAGACTAGAGATATTTCCACACTTCGTTTCCAGCACTGGTCCATCTTTTTAACCAGTTCTCACAGCTGCAGCCCATGAAGAGGATCGAGGCCCTTTCCTCCCACGTAGACCACACCATTTACGTCTCTCTCTTATCCTCTCATCCTTGCGTGCCCTAGGATGGAGAGGGGATGGGCCTGGGTCTTCCTCTGACTGCCCAGCCGGCCTCTGCCCTTCCCCAGCTTCCTCCACAACCTTGGGAGCCACACTCCCACTCCCTGTTGGCTGTTCCTCTTCTCCCTTGGGGTCAGTCTCCAACAGGGGCATGACATTGGTCTTGAAACATCTGCAAGCTCAGCACCAAAGAGTCCATAGTTCTCCTTCTCCCCCCCCCCCCAGCTCCTCTTCATCTCTGCAAACCTCACTCCCTTCTAGCACTGATGATGTTACCTAGTTGAGTCATGAAACGTCTGCAAGAAAATCAACGAAGCCCAGAGAGCACCAAGGACCCCACAGTTCTCCTCCCTTCAAACCCAACTCCTAGCACTGACAGCGTTACCTAGTTGAGTAAATGAAGCACCTATAGGAAAACAACCAAGCTCAGAGAACACACCATCATCCACTTCCCCCTTCCCCTCTCCCTCCATCGCTCTTTGAGAGAGAGATCTAAAATTAGAAATTAGATGAAGGAAGAACGTTTAAATTAAATGTGAACGTTGTTTATAACTGTAAGTATGCTAACATAATCAATAGGATTATAAATAAGCTAATATAAATATACCGTATTTGCCGGCGTATAAGACGACCCGGCGTATAAGACGACCCCCCACCACCACCGGAAACGCCCTCCAGAAATCCCCGGGGCTGCAGCGGCAGGGCAGAGTGCCAGGGTCCGTGGGAAGAGCGGGAAGGCTGCAGCCTCGGGCGGAGCGAGGCGAGCGGGATGAAGCGGAAGCGACGCAGGGGATCCAGGAAGCCAGAGGCGCCTTCGCTGCGTCCAACAAGCATCCGAGCCGGCAGTGGATATACCGGCGTATAAGACGACCCCCCACTTGGAGGCATGTTTTTCGGGGCAAAAAAGTCGTCTTATACGCCGGCAAATACGGTAGTTAGAATCATTATGTTCTACTATTACTGTTATCGGTACATATGTTACTATTTATTTTTTATTTTATTTTGTAAAATGGTATGCCCGGATAATACACTGTATTCAAAATATTTATATATAAATATAACTCAATGTATGTGCTTTGCTACAAAACGATGTGGTTGGGCTTAGTTTTCGGGGGAAGGAAATTTTTTGTGGGGGTGGGGGATTATGCCTTTGCCTACCAGCATCCATCGATGTTCATCTGGCTGGCGTCCTGTCAGTGTGTGAGAGTTGAAGGCTGTTTGGAAATTGAAACAGTATTTTCTGTGAGCAAAAAGGAGACAGCAAGGAGCCTGGGTATAGCTTAGCTCAACTGTTATGTACTAAAGTGGGTTGTAGGCTTGGAACCTTGACACCATTATTTTTTAAAAAAACTTATGAAACCACTTTCTTCCTCCTGCTCCTCGTTATCAAAACAAATCTCCTTTTCCATTCTGATGAAAAAATACTGTTTTCGTTCTCCATTCTTATGAAAACATCTTTCCCCTTAAATTTTTCTTCCTACTTCTCCATTATTATGGAAAATTATCCCGTTCCTTCCCTTTCTCCATTGTTATGAAAACACCTCCTCTTCCTTTTTTTGGAAGTGTAAGAGTTGTTCTGTGCATCTTTTATGCAACCATTTATTTCATTCTTTTAACTGTTTTAAAATCAAAGGAACAGAAAAAGGGAGTTAAAATAGGAGGAGGAGGTGGGATGAGTTTTACTCCTGCGGAAATGGCAAAATAAAAGTAATTTTAAAAATAGAGAATTGCATCCTATTTTGTTTGTTCTTAGAGGTTATGGGAGAAAAAGCATCTTGTATATATATCTGGTTCTTGCCGCAAAACATTTAAAATATCTGCAGTTTTATCATCTCTTTTTCCTTTCCACAGGCTCCCTTTCCGATTTACCAAAAGAACGCCTTCACTCTCATTTCGTCCATTGTCATGCCGAGTGAAGAAAGCGAGATAAAAAAATTTCTAGTGAATAATGGTGAGTGAAATTTCCTGGCTTCTTGCATCTGTGTGTCAGCCCAGAATTATGATCTTGACAGATGTGCCAAGACTGAACTCGGCTTATTCATGGTTAAGGAATCCATCAGGTCCAAATGATCTAAATCTAAATGATTAAAGTCTAAATTATTCCAAAACTTTGGGAGGAAACTTTTCAAAGGTTGTCTTGATTCTCGCCGCTGTTTTTTGTTTTTATTTTTCATTGGGACTCTCTCTTTCTCTCTTTCTTAACAGCTAATCAGGAGGAATGGAAAGTGTCCAAACTAAAGGTAGATCTTTTTAATGAGATTATTCATTGTTGCTCTTCTGTTATCCTTGTTTAAGGCAAATCTCGAGGGTGGGTTTGTGTTGCATTTCTGGGGAATGTCATTGAAGAGGTGATGCAACAGGGTAGGCCAGAAAATAAGGACCAACCGTACCAGGTTGTGGGAAGTCAGTTGCATGGTAGCCTCCGGAAACATCTCAAGAACTTGGATGTATTTAAATGTAAATGTGGAGGAATTTTTGCGGGAATGATGAAATAAGAATATGTAGTGAAATTGTAAACAGGACAGATCAAAGTATAAGTGTAATGACCATGAAAATATGTAAATTTTGAAAAGGAAATGAAATAGATCTGGAAATGAATGAGAAAACTATAAAATAAGCCCGAGGGAGGTATTTGAGAAAAAGCAACTAGAGAATATATAAAGTAGTGATAAGCAATGGAATATGAAAGATGAATATGTAGCTGAAATTATATCTGTATGGAGATGTGAAAACCTGGAACCATGTTGTTCACTAAAAAAGGATGTTCTATTTTTCTTTTTGTTTTGTGAAAACCCAAATAAAATTGTTTTGTTTTTTTTAAAAAAAAGAACGTGGATGTGTTTTGATGGACACGCTTGGCTTTTCCTATTTAAGCCTGCACGATATGGTTCATTCTGAAGGCTGTTTCTCTTCCTTTCAAATATTTTTTATTGTACTTTTCCTTTGTTATACATCACATATTAAAATGTTAATATGTGAAGGATGCTTCACTTCTTTCTCCATAACTTTTTTTTTCTTCCCCCCAGGAACACAGACGGGCTTTTGAGAGGATGTGGCTTGGATTCCTGAAATATAAGGTGGGGGGCATTGAGGAGTTCAAAGGTCTGATTGTGGAGTTAATGTCACACCTGAGTAATAATTTCATCCATATAAGTCTGGCCTGGAATGCACCTTAATCAGGAGAGATTAGAATGTTTCAGGAAGGGAGGGAGGGAGGAAGACAGAGGGGAAGGAAGGAAGGAAAATGGGAAGGAAGGATGGAAAACAGGGAGAGGGGAAGGAAGAAAAAGAGGAGAAGGAGAACGGGGAGGAAGGGAAGGAAGGAAAGAAGGAAGACAGAGGGGAAGGAAGGAAGGGAAATGGGAAGGAAGGATGGAAAACAGGGAGAGGGAAGGAAAAAAAGAGGAGAAGGAGAACGGGAGGAAGGGAAGGAAGAGGGGAAGGAAGGAAAGAAAGACGGAGAGGGAAGGAAAAAAATGGGAGGGAGGAAAAAAAGGAAGGAAAAACGGGAAGGAAAGAAGGAAAATGGAGACGTGGGGAGGGAGGAAGAAAGAGACAGGGAGAGAGGGAAGAAAGGAAAACGGGGAGGGGAGGAAGGAAGGAAGACCCAACATCATTCAACCTTTGCATCAGGTCATCCTGGAAAAAAATATAGTTGATTGTAGCATCCATCTCCCTTACATAGCATGTTCCCCCTTCTCTCTCCCTGTGTAGCTACCTGGAAGCCTCTACAAAAAAGTGTTGGTCATTCTACATGACTCCATCTTGCCCCACCTGAATGAGCCCACCCTCTTGATGGATTTCTTGACCGTGGCTTACGATGTTGGTGAGTGGGGGTGCCAAAGAATGTAGGGTTGAACCTTGGACTTGAGGGAAGAAACGATGGCGCAAGAAAAGAGGGCCCAGTCTTGAGAAAGGATTGGGTGAACCTTGTCGGCAACTAGCGTCACATCGGGTGGCTCCGAATGTCATCGGCAATTCTGCCGGGTCTCTCGATAAAATAGCTCTTAACTCCCTTTTTTACTTAGGTTTCCTGCTTGAGCAGGGAGTTAGACTAGAAGATCTCTAAGGCCCCTTCCAACTTGGTTATTCTGTGATCCTTAACCTCGCTTTGTACATCTCTTTTAGGTGGAGCCATCAGCCTTCTTGCCTTGAATGGACTGTTTGTTTTGATTCTCCAACATAACCTGTAAGTGTCTTAACAAGTCCTAGAAAAAAATTCCTTGTTCTTCAGCCAAAGGCTTTTAAGTTCCCCTATTCACACATTGCAGTTCCTTTTTCGACCAGCTTTGTCTGGGCCAGGTATCTTCCAGATGTTTGGGGATTGTGATTTCTAGCCAACATCATCATCATCTTTTAATGACCCCATAATCTCTTGTGGGGTAGAGTCTGCACAACTGAATGTTTACTGGCCAGGTGCCCTTCCTGTTGCCGATACGGAGTTACATTCAGCAGATATATTCTCATGGCGCCCAGAGAGAGAAATTATCTGCCTCTACCTAGGATCGAACTCACTGCCTCCTGATTGTTGAGGCGAGGGCTCCACCTCTCGGCCACCGCATCAGTCTGATTTCTAGCCAGCGTGGCCTGTGTCAATTCACACATCACGTCATCCCCTTTTGCAACCTTCTCACAAGCAACGGGGAAACCCGATTCACTTCACTCACCTAACAACTGCAGCGATTCGCTTAACAACCGCAAAACAAGAAAGGTCGTAAAATGAGGCCAAACTCATTTAGCAACAGAAATTTTGGGTTCCGTTGTGGTCGTCAGTCGAGGACTGCCTGTGTTCTGAAAAGTTGGGAAGCGTCTGTTGGGAATGTTGAAAACCAACATTTCATTAATCTCTGTGTTTTTTTGTTGTTTTTTTTGTAGGGAATATCCAGATTTCTACACAAAACTCTACAGTCTTCTGGAACCCTCTATCTTCCACGTAAAATACCGCGCTCGGTTCTTCCGTTTGTTGGACTTGTTCTTGTCTTCGTCGTAAGTCAAGGTTTGATGCTTCACCCCAGACCTTCGTGTGCCATTTCCCATCAGTACCCCGTTAATAACCTAGGCGTAGAGTCTGTTTCCTTGATGGCATCTCCAGCCCAAACCCCTGGGGGGGAAAAAAAAAACACAATACATGAGACCAGTGTCCCACATTTTTGTCCTTGTTTAGCGACTGCATTTAGGATAGGAAGTTTAGGTGTTCACTGAAGCTAAGTCTTAACTCTTTTGAGTGTCCTTACAACCAGACTTCCGTTTTCCTTTTGCTTTTATAGACCTGCAAATGTCATCAGTGGAAGAGTTGGTCATCAAATTACTTTTATTTCCCATTACTATTGTGGGCAGTTGCTAAACAAGGCAGTCGCTAAACAAGGACTAACTATAATGCCTTTATCATTCAGGACTGACCTCTCTAAACAGAAAGGGTGTTTTTAAGGAACATTATGTTAGCATTGTGGAGTTGGGTGGGTTATGGGTAAAACACTCTTAGCATCCATGTCTCTTCTAATGGTGAGGCCCTTGCTGCTTTCTGAGCTTGGCTGTTTTCTTGCAGACGTTTCATGACCCAACTAGGTAACATCATCAGTGCCAGAAAGGGGTGGGGTTTATTCTCTATTTACATATTAGTGGTTTCCTCTGTCAGTGTTGGTGGGGAGTGTTCTTGGTAGTTCCTTGATTAGGAAGTTTGCTGTTAGCTTGGTTGCCTGTGTTGGCAGCCAGTTGGGATATTGGTGTATTGGGGTATAAACAGAGCAAACCCCACTCCCTTCTAATACTGATGATGTCCCCTAGTTGGATCATGAAACGTCTGCAAGAAAACAACCAAGCTCAGAGAGCACCAAAGACTCCCACAGTCATCCTCCTCCTCCACTTCCTTCTCCTTCTCCTCCCTCCCTTCTAACACTGTTACCTAGTTTGGTAATGAAATGTCTACTAGAAAACCACCGTGTCTTCGGGAAAACAACAAACCAAGAGTACCAAGGACTATACAGTTCAACCCCAAGCTACAAAAATTCTCTTTTCTTGGTCTCTTCTCTTCCCAACAGGCACTTGCCGGCATATCTGGTGGCAGCCTTTGCCAAACGCCTCTCCCGCCTGGCGCTCACCACCCCGCCTGATGGTTTGCTGATTGTCATTCCTTTCATCTGTAACCTCTTGAGGAGGCATCCATCCTGCCTGGTGCTCATCCACAGGCCCAATGGCCCAGCAGGTGAGAGAGCTCAGAAAGGCTGCATTTTCACCCGCTCGGTTGAGGTTGACTTAAACTTTGAGGAGGAAGGCTGAAAAAAAGCTGCAAATGTGTACATACAGCCTGGATTGTATCTCCTCAAGGATCTGCTGAAGACACCGGAGAACATCTGGCTGGGCTCTACTCCAGTTTTGCTTGTTCAGTGCACAAAGCAGTCACATCAAGTTCTTTGTGTTGCTTTTCTTTCTACCCCAGCTGATATAGGTTCATGAAGAGGGTTTCCTTAGTAATGGGGGTTGGAGGAGAAACATCTACCCTTTCTTGGGACCATGGAATGCAAGGAGAAGACCTGACACCCCAGAGCTACAAAGCTGTCATAGCAATAGCACTTGGACTTATATACCACTTTACAGTGCTTTTGTCAGGGCTCCGGTAGATGCCTCCATTTAAATCATAAGTCTCGAGCCAAACTTCCAAAACTTCAAAAGGATTTATTGGGAGTTAACATGCCAGCACTGTCTAGGTGCAGCCGACTCTGAGACATGTAATTCACCATCACCCTTGGCCCTGGTTTTCCCTCCACCCCTCTGGGTGTATCGTAATTCATATTCTCCAATGGGACACATCCATAGCCCAGAGTCATCAGTCATGCTCTCCAGTTAGAATTTTGCGCGGCAGAAACTTCAGTCGCCTAGAAACTATCTTTGAAAACATTTATGGAATGCAAGCTGCCCCGTTGCTTTCCCCTCCCTTTCTGTTGGCAACTCTAAAAGACCGCAGAAATATTTTATGAGTTGACAGCTTTACAACCCTGTAACCTCAGAAGGATGGAAGGCCCCGAGTCAACCTTGAGCCTGGTGATATATTTAAACTACCAAATTGCAGTCAGTCGGCAGTCAGCAGAAGTAGCCTGCAGTACTGCACTCTAACCACTGCGCCACCGTGGCGCATGGATGGCTTATTCTTTCCTTTATCTTCTTTAGAGATGCCAGATGATCCTTATAAGATGGATGAAAAGGACCCCTTGGAAAGCAGAGCAATGGAGAGCTCCTTGTGGGAAATAAAGGTAGGTTTTTCATCTAAGACAACCTTAAACATTCAAAAGAGCCACAAAGGTCCTAACCAGAAGCCCCCCATTCAATTCTGGAGGCGACCAGAAGTTCGGTTCCCCCACCATAGAGTCCTCCTAGCATAGCATCCTTATGTCGACCGGAAGTTCGGTTCCCCAACCATAGAGTCTCCCCCTAGCACAGCGCCCTTTTTCCTCTACCTCTCCTAACCGAACACCCTATCAATTGTGGAGCCGACCGGTGACAGGGAGCCACAGCAGAGGGATGAAAGAGCCACATGCGGCTCCAGAGCTGCGGGTTGCTGACCCCTGATCTAAGAAGAAGTTGGTGGAATTCTGGTATCAATCCAGCAGGGAAGAAGATGGATTGTGTCATCCTAGTGATGACAATGTGATTAGAAAAATATTAGAATGTGCAGAAATGAATAGATTAACACTTGCAATTAAAGAGAAGGAACAAAGTGAATATTATAAGATATGGGAACTATTTTATCGAAGGCTAGAGAAAAAAATATGAAATCTAGAAATAGCTAATAGATTAGTGAAATATAGAAAAGAGGTTTATAGAACTAAACATGTCAAGAGGAGTGTTATAGTAATAAAGGTATTGTGTATATTAATAATATAAACTGGGACTCGGGAGGCAGAGAATAGATGGGGGCAGGGCCAGTCAGAGGTGGTATTTGCCAGTTCTCCAAACTACTCAAAATTTCTGCTACCTGTTCTGACCCAAACCCTTTTCCAATAAAACAAACATGAACCAAAGGGAACAGAAACCTTTTAATGATTCTTACGAATCCCCGGTTAAAAGGCTGCTGCAAACTAATTAACTTTGATAAGCACAAGCCTCGCCAAAATTCTGCGAAGCTGCGAAGAATAACAGATAATTTACAGCACAAGAATCTTCAAAAACCAACAAGATACTGCAATGTCCACGAGGTTGGAGTTTCAAAACGTTTTTGCTTCCTGCAAAGAACGTTCGCTTCACAGCTGGCTTTTATCTTCTTGAAGGAGGGGCCATTACCTTGCAGCCTTACTCCCGAGCCGCCCGTGCTGCTGCAGCTGCTCTTTCCTACGAGCAGCCCTGTGCGCACACGCACTTGGCACAGGCTCCTCGGGAACCTCCTCATCGCTGCTGCCAGCCCCCACAATCTCTGAATGCAGCACTCCACTCCCTAATGGTCCTGGCCTCTCATCTGAATCCTTGCTCTCCTCAGCCGTCTTGTACCGGCTGCCAGCTAACCACAACACTACCAGTTCTCTGGAACCGGTCAGAACCGGCTGAATACCACCTCTGTTGGGGACCCCTGGTGTACCATAGCTGTGTTCCTAACGTAAGGATCCTAGAAGCATGGAGGAACTGTCTTTGGTGATGGAATGATAGCTATTTGTCAAGGCTTTAATAGATGTCAGGCAACCGTGTCTTTCTTTTTTGGGGTTCCCTAGACATTGCAGAACCATTATCATCCTGACGTTGCCAAGGCTGCGGAAGAAATTAACCTGCCTCTCTCCCAAATGGAACAGGATTTGTCTGAGATCCTAGAGTTGACATCCTTTGAGGTAATGCTGTCCTTATAAAGCACGGGGACAATTTCTATACCTTGGAAACCTCCCGTTGAGTAGTTGCCAGCAGTAGCCATTGCGGGCTGGGGAATTCTGGGAGTCAAAAGTCTTGAGATTCTAAAATGGATGGCCGTCCAGATAAGGTGTGTCCGTCTGAATAGCAACAGCACTTAGGATGTATATACCGCTTCACATATATCACAGCCCTCTCTTAAGCGGTTCACAGAGTCAGCCTGTTGCCCCCCAAGGGTCTGAGTCTTCATTTGATCCATCTTGGAAGGAGGGAAGGCCGAGTCAACCTTGAGCCGGTGAGAATCGAACTGCTGGCAGCTGGCAGAATTAGCCTGCAAGCCTGCATCCTAACCACTGGTGCGTGGTGCGGTGGCTTAGAGGTGGGGCTCTTGCCTCACAATCGGGAGGCTGTGACTTCGATCCTAGGTAAAGGCAGATATTTCTCTCTCGGGGCATAATGAGAATTTATCTGCTGAATAAAATTCCGCGTCGGCGACAGGAAGGGCATCTGGCCAGTAAGCACTCTGCTAGCTCCATTCAGTTGACCAAGCTCCACTCCGCAAGGGATTATGGGGTCGTTAAATGAAGATTCTAACCACTGTGCAACATGGAAGGAAGGAAGGAAAGAAAAGAGCAATAGCACTTAACTTATATACTACTTCACAGTGCTTACAGCCCTTTCTAAGCGCAACAAAATATATATATATATATATATATATACACACACACACACACACACACACATTTGTACAATGGCAGCTGAAGGATTGGTGTTGTTTTCTCAAAAGCAGTCTGGGAAATGTCAGACACAACCAAGCTGGTATTGATTGCTGGAGAAAAAAAAAAGAAACTGCGAGCGAACATGGAAAATAAATTGGTTTTTTTTCTCCCCCTTCTCTCCCTCCCTCTTTCCCTCCCTCCCTCTCCACCCCCAAAGATATTTGATAGGGATATTAAGAAAGAATCGAAGGATGTTCCATTGGAATATCAGCAACCCCGCGGCCTCTTTGGAAAAAAAGACGATCTCTGTGCACAATATTTTTCACTGGAATGACTCCATGGGGTAACAGAACACAATAAATACCTTCTTTTTTAAAAAAAATCTAAAGTGTTATGCACTGCAATCCTTGATGCTCTTAAGATTGTGGGTGTATTTCTTCTTTTTTTTAAGTTTAAAAAATACTTCATTGAACACAAAAGATTAAAATATACAACTATACAAAAGTAAAAAAAAGTCATACAAATAAACACATTCTATAGTAAAACTAATATTTTTCTCTAATACATTTTGATAGTGATTTAAATATCTCATAGAAAATATTAAATGGCAGTAACTTCCTATCCCTTGTAGAATAACTGTATTAATAATATATAATACATAATAATCTATTATTACTATTGGATTATAACTGTATTTTGATAGATAATAGCTTAGTCAAAGAGAGAGGGGAGTAAAATTAGTATTCTATAGATTCCTAACCTTTAGCATATATATGATTATGGGTGTATTTCTTGACTGCTTGTTCCTTCACTTGTCAAGAGTTGGTTCTGGTTTGTTCTGGATTTCAACATTGGCCAGCAGAGAGCAGCAACGGCTGTCAGAAGTTTTAAGAAAAAAAGCAACAACAACATGGCTAATAGCAAGAAGACCAGGTAGTCCTCGACTTAGGCCCTTAATGGAGCTCATCATTTCTGTTGTTAAGCAAGACAGGTGTTAAGCGAATTTGGCCCCATTTTACATCCTTTCTTGCCACCGTCGTTAAGTGTAACACTGGATTTTAAGTGAATCTGGCTTCCCCATGGACTTCACTTGTTAGATGGTTGGCAAAGGGGATCACGTGACTTCCCAGACACTGCGACCGTCATAAATATGAACCAGTTGCCGAGCAATTTTGATCACGTGACCCATAGGGATGCCGCAGAGGTCGTAAGTGTGGAAAAAAGGTGATCGGTCTCCCTTTTCAGTGCCGTCGTTTCGAACAGTCACTAAATGAACTGTTGTAGGTCGAGGACTGTGTAGAGTGGAGGGTTGGAGACCTGGTGTCAACCATGGGGAAAATCAGGAGATCCAGACAGTTCAAATGAAGGTAAAGGTTTAAGCTCTCTACAAGTATCTGATCTACTAAGGGTCAAGGCAAATTGGTGGTAAAGTCATGGAAAATGGGCCAGTCGTGGAGTCTGGGATGCGTCAGAAGCAAAGATGGGCCCAGGGCCGTCTGACAGTTATCAGCTGCCTTCGGAGTCGGACATCAGTGAGGCAGAAGAACAGCTGGAGCCTGTTCTCTGTGCGAATGCACAGAGCTACCAGGAGAAGGGAACAGCTAAGGAATAAAGGTCGACTTGGGAGCAAAGCCACAGGTGGATGGTGAATAGCCCCTCCCACAGGGAATAAAAGAGGAGCGAAAGGGGAGTGGGGTTTTGCAGGAGACAATTCATTTGGGTGAAGATCTGTTCCTGCATTCTTGCCAGTTATCGTCTGCTACAGTGTGGCATCTGAAAGGTATCAGCATGGCAACTCTCCAAACCTGATAAAGATCTGTAATTGGGAAATCTCTTGAAAGGCCGGGAGGAATTCACTGTAAACTAAATAAAAGGGGTTTATCGGGACGAGGAGTCGCGTCATGCTATTGGGGAAGCCCAGTTTTCAATATTTCTCTTGGAATATTTACCAGAATCAGAGACGTACCAATCCCTGGAGGTGCCACAACAGGGGAGGCACACTTGCTAAATGCCAAGAGACGACACTGTTCAATTGAAGACATCTGGAGTACATTCATTCCCACCTTACTGGATCAGCCAAAAGTATATCAGAGAGAGGCCCTTCAACATAACCAGTCCCTGTGCAATTAGAAACTTCCTTGGCAATTTGTGATAAACATGGGAGGAAAAGGTTGAGAGGGGGCAAAAAGGGTCTTTCAAAAAGCAGAAAGGTGAAAGGTTAAAAACTCCATACTGAGAAATGAATCAGAGCCACCAAGAACTAGAGCTTCGTTCACTTCCTTGATGAGATCACACTTGCATTTCTGTGCTGCATCCAGGAGTTGAGTACGTCTAAGGAAAAGGACTAGGTGTTGACCATGATAGCTAATATTTTGCGGGGCTGCCTCGAAGAAGAGGGAGCCAAGCTATTCTCCAAAGCACCCGAAGACAAGGCAAGAAGCAATGGGTGGAAACTAACCAAGGAGAGAAGCAACCTAGGATTAAGAAATTTCCTGACAGTTCGAACAATCAGTGGAACAATTTGCCTCCAGAAATTGTGAATTCTCCAACACTGGAAGGTTTTAAAAAGAGATTGGACAGCCATTTGTCTGAAATGGTATACAGGATCTCCTGTTCAGCAAGGGGTTGGATTGGAAGACCTCAGAGGTTTTTTTACAGCTCCATCATTCTGTGGTTTTATGTCAACTAGTCCCAGTTTTAATTCAAACACATCTTTGCCATTTGCTGTTTACATTTTTGCACCGCAGGCAACCATAAATAATGTTCGTACCAGGCCTGGCTGTATGCACGTTTGCAAAAAAATCTCCCATCCTATCAGGGTTTTTATTTCCCAGGTTGCTGTTTAAGTTTAATAAAGTACCTTCCTCATTTTTGGAGAGGTTTTATCTCCTCTGGAATGAATAACCAGAAGACAACCTCTTGCATACACACACACACACGCAAAAAAGTCTGGGAAAGATCATGTATGCATTTAAATGGCTCATTCTCTTTTTTTTAGAAAAGGAGAAAGTATTTTGTTGCATGTAAATTAATAGCCCTTTTTTTTTTTACATTTATAATTAACACTGAAGAACAGATGGGATAACTTTCTTGTGAATCAATTCAGCCATAAAAATATCGTGAAATATGTGGAGCCCTCAGTGCTCCCTGACTAGGTAACATGATCAGTGCTAGTGAGTGTGGGGTTTGCTCCCTGTTTACATCCCCACCACCAACATTGGTAGGCAAGCTACTCTATATAACCTACTCTAGTTTTAGAGAGTCGTTTGAGGCCACTTGGAGGTTTATCTGGGTCACCTGAGTGGTGCAAATGGATGTGAAGCCTTCAAACTGTTGAAAGGATTGTTGTAGATTGGAGATAGATGATGTCTTATCCCTCCTGATGACAGATAAACCTCCAAGTGGCCTCAGTGCCTCTAAAAGAGTGCAAATTACCAGCTGTCTGCAAGGAGTATAAATCCTTCCATTCTCCACCAACCAGTCAGGAAAATTTACATAAAATATTTTTGATGCACGCTCCTTGATCCACTCACTGGACGAGTGCACACTTTCGATGCATGCTCACTTGATCCAACTAACATTTATGAGTCCGGAAAATGCAGCCTCAGATCTTGTGCTTTTTCCTTTGCATGCGAAGGCATCTGTTGAAATTTCTAATGCAAGTAATAAATTAATATATATATATATATATTAACGGATGCACTTGTGTTCCCATGGAATTTGGAGCAGGGCAACAAAACCCCGAAGGTCCTTGATGGTGCTCCAGACCTTCATTTTCATTTCAAGCACCGCAACAGGATTTCTCGCCCTTTGCTTAGACGATTTTGAAAACAGGGAGGCCGGTAATCTAATCAATTTTCTTACCGACACAAATCTCTCTTATCTGTACTTACAGACTGTAATCCCATATTTACATAGAAAATACTGTTGTGGTAGCCAACAATTCTATAATAGATAAGCTTTGGGGATCCAAGGGGGGAGAGAGAGAGGGAGGGAGGGAGGGAGGGAGGGAGGGAGGGAGGAGGGAGAGAAAGAAACTGAATATTCTCATGTTTTCATAACATCGCCAACTCCAAATATTTGCAATATTAGCTCCGTGGGTTTGCAAAGGAGGGCGGTAAGAAATCTCTAGAAAGAAACAAGCATTTAAACATTGGAGGAGCACATTGTAAAATTCGAAAGAGATGTTTCATGATCTGGAGGGGAAAAGGTGAAAGATCCAGATGTGTGACTATGTTGAAACATTTGGTGAAATGGAGGAAGGCAGGAGTGGATTGTGTGTGTATGTGTGTGTCATGCCCCCATTCAAGCCTGAATCTGCACAGGAGGATGAGCCTACGTAGATCGAGGGGGTGGCTTTGGAGGAACGTGGGGAGAAGCAGGCCGAGACAGCCCAGGGCCCCCCGGGACTGGGACAGCTTGTCAGCAGGGAGGAACGGGGGCAGGGTGACCGAGAGAGGGAAAGCAATGGACATGAGGAGTGATGGAGGTCAGGAGATGAGGAAGGACTGCCCCCTCCTGATCCCTGAGCAAGGAGAGGGGAGAGAAGGGGGGAACAGCGCAGGACGAACCAACTACTTGGGAGGGGAGCACCCCACCCCACTTCACAAGGCACACCTTGGGACTGAGATTTAAGGAGACACTGGGGAGGGGCGTTTGTCGGGAACAAAAGCTGAATCTGTGGGGTTTTGTGTGCCGTTGCCAATGTCTGGCATTTTGCAGGGCTGCTTGCTTCTTCCTTCGTGGACTCGTTGCTTCTTCCTTGCTTCGTGGACTCGTTGTTTCTTCCTTGCTTCGTGGACTCGTTGCTTCTTCCTTGCTTCGTGGACTCGTTGTTTCTTCCTTGCTTCGTGGACTCGTTGCTTCTTCCTTGCTTCGTGGACTTGTTGCTTCTTCCTTGCTTCGTGGACTCGTTGCTTCTTCCTTGCTTCGCGGACTCCTTTCCCTGTTCTTTTGCTTTGCTGGACTGTGCGCAACCATATTTGTGTGTGTGCACTTTGCTTGTGGACTTGCCAAGAACATGGGAGCGTTGGGGGGGGGGAGGGAAATTTGGAGCATTAAAGGGGAATTTGAACTCTCTGCTGGCTGTGTGGCCTTCGTGCCTCGTCCCGGGTCACCACACATTGCATTTGTGAGACTGTTTAGATGCTGAGTTTGTCAATCAGAAAGGTTGGCGGTTCGAATCCCTAGCACCACATAACGGAGTGAGCTCCCGTTCCTTGTCCCAGCTTCTGCCAACCTAGCCGTTTGAAAGCATGTAAAAATGCAAGTAGAAAAATAGGGACCACTTTTTGTGGGAAGGTAACAGCGTTCTCTGTGCGTTTTTGCCATTTAGTCCTGCCGGCCACATGACCACGGAGATGTCTTCGGACAGCGCTGGCTCTTTGGCTTTGTAACAGAGATGAGTACCACCCCCTAGAGCTGGAAACGACTAACACGGATGTGCGAGGGGAACCTTTACCTTTTTAAATACTGAAGATGTCCCCAGCGCGAACATCAAGAAAACATCTGTAGTAGAATTTAAAGAAACGATGAGATCAGCTGTTCTTCATGCCTGCCATTCCTGGAAGCCGAACGAGACATTACAGGCAGTTCTCAAGTTATGACCACAATTGGGGCCAGAAATAAGCCAGGCGGCGCTAACCTCAGTCATGCTCGATTTTATGACCCATATTGTGAGAAGCCAAGTCAGTAAGAGAGTCAGGCATACACACCCAATCTAACGTTTCAAGCAATGGATTTTATAGAGTTAGGGGGAAAAAGAAAGCCAGTTTGGTCTGTTGGTTAAGGGACCAGGTTAGAAACCAGGAGATGGTGAGTTCTAGTGCTGCTTTAGCCATGAAAACAAGCTGAGTGACTTAGGCTCAATCACATGCAGACTTGGAGTTCTAGTCCTGCCTTAGGCATGAAGACAGATTGTGTGCCCTCGGGCCAATCATACTCTCTCATCCCAAAATCTGAGTTTAATTAATTAATCGGCACTCGGCCTTGTAATGATAACACAGCTGAAGATGTTTTTATTTGCAAAACACACAGGTCCGATGGTGCAAATTCACAGATTCTATCAAGGGACAGGTTATATTGACAATTCTTTCTTTTTTTTCTTTCTCTCTCCCTCCTTTCTTTCTTCCCTCCCTTTTTTCTTTTTATCTTCCTCCCTCCCTCTTTTCTTTCTTCTCTCCCTTCCTCTTTTCTTTCTTCCCTCCCTCCCTCCCTCTTTTCTTTCTATCTTTCTTCCTCCCTCCCTCCCTCTTTTCTTTCCTCCCTCCCTTCTTTCTTTCTTCTTTCTCCACAAAGCTTTCCACAGAGTCAGTGCATCCAATTTATATTCCCCAAACAACCTGAAGAAGTGATTAGAGTAATAAAATTTAAAAATCCAGTCCGTCACCACTGACTCAATTAAGTTTTGGGGAAGAGTGAGCAGAATTGCAATTTTCTTTCAGGCCCACAACCTTCCGGTTCCTTAAGCATTCTGATGATGTTTTTATAATGCTTGCGACAAGTTCAAAACCATTCAAGATACATTCCTGTGTGTCCTTCTGATTAAAAAACAAAAATAGTGACAGTTAGAGTTAGCTTCAATAAAACATTAGTGTCGGTACATTGATTTCTAGGACAAGGTTGAGTAATTTGCTTTGCTTATTATCTAGAAAAAAAAAGCCTGAATAGCTTTGGGGAAACAACGCAGCATTATAAGCTATGAACTGGTTTATATCCACAAGATGATAGCAACAATTTGTAGCCTTCATAAACCAGTGTGTGTGTGTGTGTGTATAAATATAAATATAAATATATTTTAAGAGTTTATTCCCATGATGGAGAACCTATGGCACGCGTGCCATAGGTGGCACGCAGATCCATTTGTGCCGGCACGCAAGCTGCAGGCAAACTTACCTCACTGTGCATGCGCGCACCTCACAGCTGATTTTTGGCCAGTTTAAGGCCTTCTTTGGCCTTCTGGAGGCTTGAGGAAGGTTTCTGCAGGCTTCTGCAGGCTTTTCAGGTTGAAAACTAGGCCCGTTTCATCACTCCCTGTTTTTCTGGAAATACCAGAAATGGCAAAACGGGCCTCAGTTTTCAGCCTGAGAAGCTTGCAGAATCCTTCCTCAAGCCTCAAACCAGCCAAAAATCAGCTGTGAGGTGCAGTGTAGGTAAGGGGGCGGCGGGGAGTGGGTGGATATTGCATGCACATGCATAGGGGTCTTGTGGGGGGGGGCGCTTGCTGGGTGCTGGCACGCGAGTGCGAGAGTGCACAGAATTTTTGGCACAGGAGCCCAAAAATGTTAGCCATCACTGGTTTATTCTGTTGGAAGTAAAATCCGGTTTAGATCCAAGCCAGGAGAAAGATGCAAGAGCCAGTGATTTGGGAGGCAAGCTGCAGGTAAGGAGGTCTCCATTTCTTTAGAAACCAGAAGCGAAGTTCTGGGAGAAGATATGAGCCAGCTGTGTGCTGCAGCCACCCAAAAAAGCCAATGCAATCCCTGGCTGCATTAACAGCATTCAAGATCACGTGAAATGTCAACTCCACTTCATAATGCCTAGGTGAGACCACGCTTTGAATAACTGCATCCAGTTTTAGTCACCATGTGAAAAAGATGCTGAGACTCTAGAAAGAGTGCAGAGAAGAGCAACAAAGAGGATTAGGGGACTGGAGGATAAAACCTGAAGAACGATTGCAGGAACTGGGCATGTCTAGTTTAATGAAAAGAAGGACTAGGGGTGATATGAGAGCAGTCTTCCAGTATCTCAGGGGTTTCCACAAAGAAGAGGGAGTCAAGCTATTCTCCAAAGCACCTGAAGGCAAGACGAGAAGCAACAGATGGAAACTAATCAAGGAGAGAAGCAACCTAGAACTAAGGAGGAATTTCCTGACAGAACAGTTAAATCAGTGGATTGTTCCAATATTGGAGGGGCTGCCACAGAGAGGAGGAAGGGGGTCAAGCTATTTTCTAAAGCACCCAAAGGCCAGACAAGGAATAATGGAAACTGATCCGGGAGAGATTCAACCTGGAAATAAGGAGGAATTTTCTGACAGTGAGAACAATCAACCCATGGAACAGAAGTTGCCTTCAGAAGTTGTGGGAGCTTCATCCCTGGAGGCTTTCAAGCAGAGACTGGACTGCCATCTATCAGAAATAGGGTAGGGTCTCCTGCTTGGGTCGGGGGAGTTGGACTAGATGACCTACAAGATCCCTTCCAACTCTTGTTAATCTGTATCTGACTGCTTCCCTCCAGAAGTTGTGGTGCTCCATCACTGGAGGCTTTCAAGGAAAGATTGGACAACCATTTATCGGGGATTGGTATAAAGTCTCCTGTTTGAGCAGAGGGTTGGACTAGAAGACCTTCAAAGTTCCCTTCCAACTCTGTTATTCTAACCACCTGTACGTCAGTCATAATATTTCTACCATGACTTCGTGACACTTATTCTATCTAAAATTGGAAGCCTCTTTTGCAGGAGAACTTCCCTGGGCAATGGGAAGACAATAGGTATTAATTCCAGCACATGGAATTAGGCCTGGCAAACCTTACTTTGTTCCACCCACCTGGCGAGATGGCAATTTTCCCTAACCTTCTTTTAGAGGCTGCTGTAAACCCCTGTGATGACCTGGGGTGTGGCACAAAGCCAGATAATAAGTAGAGGTCCCTTTATTAGCTTCAACTTTGCCCCTAATGTCCCGGTTACCTTCCAGTCTGGAGAAAAACTCTCCCAGGAGCCTGCAACAGCCTTTGGCTGCAGATATTCCAATCGAAAATGGTGTAAACAGAAAACTTCAAATTAGAAATCCAACAAGGCAAGATAAGGTAATAAATCCGGCAGAACAAGATAAGGACTTCCAGAAGTGAAGTAACACGGCAATACATCAAACCAGTTGGGAGGATGCCAGGAACTCAGACAACAGCAGCCAACACTAGGTGAACTCAGTGTTTGTTCCCGAGAATTGCCCCTCCCATCTGCCTTTCCTTTAAACTCCATCCCCAGGTGTGCCTTGTGAAGGGAATCAGGGCCCTTTCCTCCCTCGTAAGCCATTCAACCCATGTTGCTCTCTTCTCAATTCTTCCCTGCGTGTCCTAGGATGAAGAGGGGGTGGGTCTGGGTCTTTCTCTGAACCCCCTCTCCCTTGTTCTACCTCTCCCCTGCTCTGCCCAGCCTGACTATGCCCTTCCCCAGTTTCCTTCACAGCCAACGGAGCCATTCCCCGCTCCCTGATGGCTGTTTGTCTTCCTCCTCAGATTCAGACTCTTGACGGGGGCATGACAACCCCCTTTAACCTTTGGATTCTGTTGTAGCTCATTTGCAGACAGAACTTGTTGCAGAGAAACCCCAGCCGTTGGAATTTGACAAATTCACAACCCAAGACTGTTTGTTGACCGTGTAGAGTGAAAGAGCAGGTAAAGGTCAGGACAGGCAATGTGTGACAGACGAAAGCTTGTTCCTGCCCAAGTGACAACACTCCCCCCCCCCCGTCCTTCCTTAGCGTTGTAAATCAAGCATGAAGCCAAGCAGCCGGAGCAAATTCTGAAATGTGTTATTAGAATGCTAGAAGGGAAGTGGGTGGCAAATGTGGGCATTTACAAAGCTTTGCAGGCTAATGGGAAAATTTCTTCAGACTGGTCTCCTGCTCTTGGAGACATCTGGGAGGGTTGGGTGCTGTTCTTGGAAATGTTCTACTAGAGGCGTGATGATAGGTCGATATTTATCATCTTCTTCTCTTTCCTCCTCCTCCTCCTCTCCACAAACCCCCTTCCTTGTGATTAAGTTACCTTGTTGGGTAATGAAACATTTGCAAGAAATAAACCAAGCTCAGAGCACCAAGGACACCACAGTCCTCCTCTTCCTCCTCCTCTTCTCTGCAAACCCCACTTCCTTCTTGTACTGATAATAAATTCTAGTTAGGTGATAAAATGTCTGAGAAAAGAACCAAGCTCAGAGAGCATCAAGCAGAGAGCATATTCTTTGTCGTAGTCCTCCTCCTCCTCACCCTCTTGTCTGAAAACTCCACTCCCTTCTAACAACGACAATGTTATGAATGTAACATTCATAGTTATGTCATGAAAAGTCTGCACGGAAACAACCACGTTCTCTCCCCCTCCTCCTCCTCTCTCTTCCCCCTCCTCTTCCTCCGTTCCACAAACCATACTCCCTTCTAGCACTGATGATGTTACCTAGTAGGATCATGAAAAGTCTGCAAGAAAACAACCAAACTGACAGCGCACAAAGAACCCACACTAATCTTCTCTGTAAACCTCCTCCTTCTAGCACTGATGATGTAACCTAGTAGGGTCCTGAAACGTCTGCAAGGGAACCACCCAGCCCAGAGAGTACCCAAGACCCCACAGTTCAACCCCGAGCAACAAATATTCTCTTCTCTTGATACTTTGCATCTTCTTAGCATGATCTCCTGCTGTTTGTTCCTCCAGATACTTGGCTGCCATGTTAATTTACCTCCCTTTTAAAGATGATTCCATAGCAGCAACTGTTTAATTTATTTCAATTCCATTCATGGTACTTCAGCCTTCAAATCAGTGTTGCCCAATTAGGGCGCAAAGAAGAATTCATCTCTAAACAAACCCTTTTTATCTTTCCGTTCATGTTGTTCAAATTGTAAAGGAAATAGGGAAGAGTTGATCTTTTATGAAAAGCTCACAGTAGGCGCTGGGCAAAAGAAATCTTTGTCTTCACTGTGTAATTTGGCTTCTTTTCACTCCAAAAACTTCCGTAATTGCGCTTCTTTTCTTTTTCTTTTTGACTTGTATGTTTGAGGTCATTGCTTAGCTTCTTCCTGTTGGTCCCAAAGTCGTATATATGCAAAGCGTTTTGCAACTTTGATGTGTGAACACCAAAAACCCAGGAGCTTTTTGGGGGGGGTTGGTTTGTTTAAATGGCAAGGCACCCCAAAGCCCGCTTTCATCAAAGATCCATGAATACAGCAATTCCCGAATCTTCAGATTGGTTGCTTTTCATTGGTTATGGATTTCATATCCAGGTTGGACAATGTGACTTACTGTTTTGGTAAAATGAGAAAATCCTAGTTATAGTGACGTGGAAGCCCAAGAAACTTTCAGTACTGGCTTCCACCAGTTAGTGCCAAAATGGGTAATTAAATAAAATAGTTCTTTGAGGAATTGCAATGCCTCTTGAGTTCGTTTTATGATGATTGCATTACTTGGAACCTGACAGGAACTTTGGGTTATTGTTGTTTTTCAAGTCAGCAAAATCCAAACACTTAATTTGTTCAGCGGTCTCTATTTTGCAGTGAATTGATGAAAACCTTTTGATCCAGGCTGATTATTTGATCAAGCCAACAGTTTAGATTGGCAAGGAGATATTGAAAGGCAGAAAGCTTGAAGAAAAAAACTGGTTTTGGACGGTTTGATAAAAATCAACCATTCATACAACTGGAGACTCGTGAATGGGAGCTTTATTATGGAACTTTTGCAAAAGGGAATTCTGTGCTCATGGGCAGAGCCACAGAAGATATGTTTCCTAGGAGGGGTGGGGTTTATATACAGTTTCAGATAGTAGTTTAGTTACAATCTTTTAAAGATAAAGAGTTGGAATGTACTTTTGGTTTCAAACTGCTGCACTGCTCTTCCAGATTTCCTCCCCCCCCTTTTTTTGTTTTGTTTATGGCAACTACTAAAAGAGGCATAGGAATTATTTTATGAGTTGACACCCAGGCTCTCTTGGTGGCAAAATGGCACCTATTACCAGCTGGGTGACCTTGTTCCAAATGAGCCAAATTCTAAAAGACCCTCAGGGAAGAAAAAAGCAACTCATAATGATTTTGTGCCTGTTGGTGTATTGTCCATATTTCCTAAAGCATCTGGATCGTTAACAGCATGGAAAAAAAAATTGATTCCATCTGTGTTGCCCAGATTATTATAACAAAACCCTGGAAAATTAAACAATAAAAGGTACTTTTATTCAAAGCTGACCACTATTTAGTTGCTAAACCCAACAGTGGTTTCCTAATAGGTTATTTTATCTAACAGATGTTATTCTTGCTAGAAACTGCTGTCCACAGATTTGGAAATGTTAGTTTTTACCCTTATAATCGTGTATCCATGTATATATACTTTTTCCTTCTGTTGCTGTTCTTTTTTCTTCTTTCTTTTTCTTTCTGCATTTCTGAAGTCTTCCCCTTCCCAAACATAATAATGACACTCGTATTAATTGTTTGTTCATGACCAACAGAGAACTTAAAAAGAAACTTGATTATCTATATATCTCTTGAAATGTGTGTCTAAGCTACCCATCAGAGATTGAAAACACGGTTGGATATTCTTTTTATGGGGTAATCCTGTGCATTTTGCAGTCATTATTAGGGAACATAGCCCTGGATAGCTATATAGCTCATTCAGCAGAAATAAAAAGTAAAGGCAATGTTTCTTTCTGGGCCCCTTCTCCTCAGAGGCAATCATCACCTGATAAGGCTATAATTTCAATCTGTTGTTCACGTTAATTAAAGCCAGGGCATGCCAATTACATCTTGTTGACCGGAGAAAGCAGATTTGAAAAGCAAACCCATGGCGCTACCGGGGTGTAAATTCCTGTTGCCATATAATTAAGGCTTCATTGCAGAAGCAAGGAAGATACGTAATGAGGTTTTGAAAAATAATAGGAGGAGGAGGAGATAAGGAATGCTGATAGCCTTAATTGGTCTTGAGAAAATTAAGGGTAGCAAATTAGATATCAATGAATATGGGCTTTTTCTACCACCCCTACAAATGTCAGGGATCGTTCATCAGAATATTAATTCATGCCTAATCCATTTTCATTGGGGGATTGGACATGTTGACATTTTCTGAAGCCACTGGGGTCCATGTTTGATGGGGGCCATCTGCAAACCATAACTTAGACAGAATGGGCTGGGATAAGAATAGAATACAATAGAATTCTCTATTGGCCAAGTGTGATTGGACACACAGGGAATTTGTCTTGGTGCAAATGCTCTCCGTGTCCATAAAAGAAAAGATACATTCATCAAGAGTCAAGAATCGTCAAGTACAACACTTAAGGATAGACATGGGGTACAATAAGCAGTCAAATCATACCAGGAAACAGTCTATATAAATCGTAAGGATACAAGCAACAAAGTTCCAGTCATACAGTCACAAGTGGGAGGGGATGTGATGTGATGAGAAGATTAACAGTAGTAGTAGTGCAGACTTAGTAAATAGTTGGACAGTGTTGAGGGAATTATTTGTTTAGCAGAGTGATGGCTTTCGGGGGGGAAAATGATCGTTGTGTCTAGTTGTTCTGGTGTGCAGGGCTCTATAGCGTCGTTTTGAGGGTAGGAGTTGAAACAGTTTATGTCCAGGATGTGAGGGGTCTGTAGATATTTTCACAGCCCTCTTTTTGACTCGTGCAGTGTACAGGTCCTCAATGGAAGGCAGGTGGGTAGTAATTATTTTTTTCTGCAGCCCTAATTATCCTCTGAAGTCTGTGCCTGTCCTGTTGAAATGGAAGAGAAAAAAGAGAGAAGGGGGGAAACTCAAAACACCGCTTAATTTAATTGCTTAAGGTTTACCCTGAAAGGATTTGAAGTTAATCCTTGTAGAGGTTTTTTTATTTATTTTTTCTCAGCAAGGTACTTCTCAAATTCCTGGATCACAGGCTGCCTTGGAAAACAAACCGTGATCTAATATGATCTGGGGGCCGGTGGAAGAGACATTAAGTAGCTGAATAAGAGCATTTTGAAGTTGGCAGAGAACAAGCATTTTATAGGACGGGGTGGCAACGTGGTTGGTACCTGGAGGTCAATCCTGGAAACTCCAGGTTTCTGGGTAACGATAAGACTGGCCTGAGCCTTATCCCATCTTCTTCCTAGAACAAATAGAACGTAGAATCATAGGGCTGGATGGACTCTCAAAGGTTGTCTATCTAGTCCAAGCCCCTGATCATGCAGAAGACCCTACTAACCTAATCTATCTCTACATCTATCTATCTGTCTTCTCCCTCCCTCCCTCTGTGTGTTTGTGTGTATAGAGAGAGAGATGAGAGACATAAACACAAAACACACACATACACACACACATACACACACATACACTGTCATCTATATCATCTGTCTACAGCTATCTTTCATCTATCTCTTTATCTATCCCATCCATCCATCCATAAATATCTATATATAGCATCTATCTAGCTTCTCCATCAATCTCATAACAACAATATCAATATCAATATAACAACACAAGAGCAAACAATAGATACAAACTCAAAGTAAACCGCACCAAACTTGATTGCAGGAAATACGCCTTCAGCAACAGAGTGGTCAATGTCTGGAATATTCTACCCGACTCTGTGGTTTCTTCCCCAAACCCCAAAAACTTTAACCTTAGACTGTCTACTATTGACCTCACCCCTTTCCTAAGAGGTCTGTAGGGGGCATGCATAAGTGCACCAATGTGCCTACTGTCCCTGTCCTATTGTTTCTTTTATTTTTCTTATATGTACCCATTTCATGTATTCATAACTATGTTTTTACTTATACCTATTATCTTGTAAGCAATTGACAAAAATAAATAAATAAATAAAATAAATAAAAAATCATCTACATCCATCATCTATCTCTATCTACCATCTTCATCTCTAGCATATCTATCATCTCTCTATCTATGTATCCATCAATCATCTATCACCTCTGTCATCTACCATCTCTATCTCTAGCATATCTATCTATTTATGAATCTATCATCATCTGTCATATCAATCATCTGTCATATCTATCATCTCTCTACCATCTCTAGCATATCCATCTATCTATCTGTGTATCTATCAATCATCTATCATCTATCTATCATCTATTTACCATCTCTATCTCTAGCATATCTATCTATCTTTCCATCCATCTATGTATCTATCAATCATCTATCATCTGTCATCTATCTATCATCTATATCAATGTCATCTATTTATCTATCATCTATATCTATATCCAGAAGTATTTCACGAGAAGAGTCCTCCACTCTTCTGCTCGCAACAGAATACCCTACACCACCAGCCTTGAGATTTTGGGCTTGGACAACCTTGAACTATGCCGCCTACGGTTAGACTTAAGCGTAGTACACAAAATTATCTGCTACAATATCCTACCAGTCAATGACTGCTTCAGCTTCAACCGTAACAATACAAGAGCACACAACAGATACAAATGTAAACTGCTCCAAACTGGATTGCAGAAAGTACAACCAGCAACAGGGGTCAATGCCTAGAACGCACTACCTGACTCTGTTGTTACATCCTCTAACCCCCACTCCTTTAACCTCAAACTATCCACTCACCCCATTCCTAAGAGGTCTGTAAGGGGGCGTGCATAAGTGCACCATTGTGCCTACCGTCCCTGTCCTATTCTCTCCATTTATTCATACCTATTTCCTGTATTCTTACTCATGTTTATACTTATACCTATCATCTTGTAAGCGATTGACAAAAATAAATAAACATATCATCTATCTATCTATCATCTGTCTATCATCTAACTATCATCTACATCTCATCTATCCATTCAAGCGTCTACCTTTATCCAGCCATCTCTCCCTGTCTCTCCTTTGAGGAATGGGATTTACAGGTTCTCTCAAGGTGTAAAAAAAAAGTGTTTCAAGGTAAAAGAAAAACGTGGGTAGGTGGGGAGAAAGGTCACTGCCTCTTTCCACCTGAGCTTCTTGTGACCCCTTTGCAGGTATCTTTCCATGAAAACTTCACAAGAGGCGGCCTGAATAGTATTAACGATGTGTGAGCTCAGACTAGATTTACGTTCCAAGCAATTGCATTTTACAAGCTCAAACTTGAGCTGTGCTGTAATTAACGAGAATAATAGGAAGTGCCACCTGATTATAAATCATGGTGGGTGATTTTTTTTTTTTTTTGGTGGGGAAAAAAAAAAAGCAAGATAAGAATAAAGAAGAAAAGGGATGGAAAAGGGTATGAGTTGAATGTGATCATTATCCTCTGCAGGAAGCGCACAAGAAAGGGGAGAAGTCAGGATTTAACCCACACAATGGCAGCACCTGCCTTTTGTTTGGTTCTAGCCAAGGTTTTGTGACATCATCGGCATCTATTAGATGCCAGCGACCAACACGGCATTTTCAAAATCTTCATCAACAGAAGGAATCATTTCTATGGTTCCACTGAGTGATAGGAGGAGTAGGGGGTGGAAAGGCAGATTAGCTATGAGATTGTATTGCAAGGCAGGTGATTGCATCAGTATTCTGGTTACGACTTGCTTCTTAATTCAAACCTTGATCGCTGGAAGAAAAATTAAATGCAGAAAAACATAATTGTGGAAAAGTCTAGAGCAAAGAAGGACCAGGAGTGACATGATGGCAGTATTTCAGTATTTGAAGGGGCTACCCCAAAGAAAAGGGGGGTCAAATTATCCTCCAAAGCAGGGGGTCTCCAACCTTGGCAACTTTTAAGACCTGTGGACGTCAACTCCCAGAGCTTTGCTGGCTGAGGAATTCTGGGAGTTGGAAGTCCACAAGTCTTAAAAGTTGCCAAGGTTGGAGACCCCCTGCTCCAAAGCACCCGAGGGCAGGACAAGAAACAATGGATGGAAACTAATCAAGGAGAGAAGCAACCTGGAATTCAGGAGAAATTTTCCGAACAGTGAGGACAGTGGAACAGCTCGCCACCAGAAGTTGTGGGTGCTTCATCACTGGAGGTTTTTAAGAAGAGACCGGACAGCTACTTGTCTGAGATGGTATAGAGCAGGGGGCTGGACTAGAGGATCTCCAAGATCCCTTCCAGAATCCATTCTCTTCTCTTCTCTTCTCTTCTCTTCTCTTCTCTTCTATTCTATTCTATTCTATTCTATTCTATTCTCTATTCTCTTCTCTTCTCTTCTCTTCTATTCTCTCTTCTCTTCTCTTCTCTTCTCTTCTCTTCTCTTCTCTTCTCTTCTCTCTTCTTCTCTTCTATTCTATTCTCTATTCTCTTCTATTCTCTTCTCTTCTCTTCTCTATTCTATTCTCTATTCTCTTCTCTTCTCTTCTCTTCTCTTCTCTTCTCTTCTCTTCTCTCTTCTCTTCTATTCTCTATTCTCTTCTCTTCTCTTCTATTCTCTCTTCTCTTCTCTTCTCTTCTCTTCTCTTCTATTCTATTCTATTCTCTATTCTATTCTATTCTCTCTTCTCTTCTCTTCTCTTCTCTTCTCTTCTCTTCTCTTCTCTTCTCTTCTCTTCTCTTCTACATTCACTGATCAACTGTGGCCAGCAAAGTCATACAATGGAGCAAAACTCACAGAACCAATATCTCACTGAGCAGCGTAAATCCTGAGTCAGTTGTTGTCGTAAGGGGAGGACCACCCTATACTGTCCCCAAAGCTCAGCCAAGGCAAGGCAAGGCAGAACCCGCCAGCAATTAATATTCTGCAGTAAAGAAATCGTGTTCGGTTAGAACGACTCAAATCCTGTTGGCTTGCGGAAGCGTAATTATCTGTTGAGCCTGTTAATAGCTTCAAAAGCCATGGTACACCTGCTGGGAGGATGTGGTATGCAGCATTTTAAGCAAAGAGGGAGAATTTCCTCCAAACCACAAAGCCAATCTATTTTTTTTTCCCCCTTTTGCCTCTGTCAATGCAGTTGCCCTAGTCCAATCCGCCTGTTTCTACAAAGTACAACTTGGTTAGACGTTTGCATGCTGTTTTGCCAACTGCCACCAAACAATAGTTATTGCAGTGCAGCTTCCAGCAGTGTTTGCATTCCGTTTTGATATGCCAAGATGTAAAAAGAGACTTGGGTTGTAGTTTTGGCCTTTCAGGGTATCAAATTAAGAAAGGAAGAGGTGCTGAGCATATCTTCTCTCTTGGAAGAAAAAGCCTGCAAGGGGTCCGAAAAATGAGAATGAAAGAAAAAGAGGAGAGGACGGGAAGAGAGGGGAGGAGAAAAGAAGAGAAGAAGGAAGGACAATGAGAAGGGGGAGGAAGGGAGGGAAGGAAGGGAGGACAACGGGAGGGAAGGACAATGGGAAGGAAGGAGGGAGGCAGGAAAGAAGGAAGGACAATGAGAGGGAGGAAAGAAGGACAATGGGAGGGTGGGAGGTAGGAAGGAAATAAGGATAATGGGAAGGAAGGAAGGCAAGGACAATGGGAAGGAAGGGAGGATAATGGGAAGGAAGGGAGGGAGGCAGGAAGGGAGGACAATGAGAGGGAGGGAAGGGAGGACAATGGGAGGATGGGAGGAAGGAAATAAGGACAATGGGAAGGAAGGAAAGAAGGACAATGGGAAAGAGGGAGGTAGGAAGGACAATGAGAGAGAGGGAAGGAAGGACAATGGGAGGGAGGAAGGAAGAAGGACAGTGGGAAGGAAGGAAGGAGGCAGGAAGGAAGGACAATGGGAGGGAGGACAGGAAGGACGGTGGGAGGAAGGAAGGAAGGAAGGCTACAGAAAAAGAAAAGGAAAGCAAGGGAGGTTTTCAGACGTGCAGTCAAGAGGTTGAGAAAAGAGTCTTGAAACGCAAACATGCCATAAACCATGCTCGAATTTTGTCTGCACAAAATAAAGTCAACAAGTCAGGCATGTGTGTTTGTGTGTGTGTGTGTGTGTTGCCAGCTCTCACAGCTCCTTGTAGCGATCCAGGCTTGGTATTCACGAGGCGTCTTCCAAGATGGATTGTTCTGCTCTTAATGGAATTAGCCCACCGAGATTCCTTTTCCAGGGTATCCAGTTAGAAGCTTGGACTAATCAAATTTCTGCACACTTGGCTATCTGTGTGAAACGGCAGCTTAATATTCAAATCCCCTGTTAAGATGAAAATATTGGCAAATGCCCCAAAAGTCATTTGCTCTGAAGTTTTCGCTTCTTTGGAACGAAGCACCAAGCAAGTTGGTGGATTGCAAACAGGGGAAGCTGGCGGTGGTTTTATTGATTGATTGATTTATTCCTGGAGGGGAAAAAAATATAGAACTGATGTTCCCCCCCATCCACTTGAATCTCATGTTTTTAGCAACTTAGCCAAGAATCCAGACAGCATAGAGATTGATCTAAATAAGGGACGGTCTTCAGCGGCCAGGAGGGCACGGAGGAGGTGTAAATCCCGTTTTTCCATGCTGTTGTAACTTCAAACAATTGCTCCCATGCATGGTTGTAAGTCGGCCAATTGCCTGTACAGGTAGACCTCAACTTAGAACCACAGTTGAACCCAACATTTCTGGGGCCAAGGGAAACATTTGCAAACTGCATTTTGTCCCATTTTATAACCTTCCTTCCAGTGACGGGATTCTAAAACTTTCTACTACCGTTCCTGTGGACTTGGTGGGTGTGGCAGGGGAAGGACATACTGCAAAATCTCCATTCCTTCCCCACCCCACTAACCTGCTTTCCAGCTCTGTTCTCCTGTGCAGGGCAACCAAAGAAAACCCAGCCGATCAGCTGGGACTCAGGAGGCAGAGAATAGATGGGGGGAGGCCAGTCAGAGGTGGGATTTGCCGGTTCTCCAAACTACTCAAAATTTCCACTACTGGTTCTCCACAACTGGTCGGAACCGGCCGAATCCCACCTCTGCTTCCTTGCCACAGTTGTTAAGTGAATCATTGCAGACACACACACACACACATTGTATTAACGAAATAAGACCTTCAAATGGGCCGACAATCATCAGGGGGCAATGTTTGGGAAAAGCTCAGAAACGTCAGGGCCTCTCAGTATAATTTAAACTTCTCTTTTAAAGAAATCTTCACCCTGTCTGCTTTCTACAGAAGATCCTCCACAGACTTGAATATGAATGAGTCACACTCGAATTGATTCCAAAGCCGGATCAGGAGAGGATTGAATGGTTGGCTGGCTGGCTAGAACATTAACCCTTGGGGTGGAATTACTTTTATTGATACAATTCTTTATTATTTATGAATCATAGAATCACAGCAGGAGCGTTAGAGATCAAGCTGAATGCGAGATCCAGTGTTTTCTCAACGCTGGGGGCATCTTTAAGATGGGTGGACTTCAATTCCCAGAATTCCTCAGCCATCCTGGGGAATTCTGGTGGTTGAAGTCCACAGAACTTGATGTTATTACGGTCAAAAAATGCTACGCTGGAGTAGTGTTTTGTCATTGGTCTACTCCGAGGATCTCTTCCCACTTTAATCAATTCTGGAGAACCTCAATATAGAACTGTTGTTGATATGGATTATGTCTGGCAGTATATACCACCATATATACTGCCACCGTATTCTAACAGTGATTAGAATGCAGTACAGCAGGCTACTTTCACTGACTGCCTGCTGTCTGCAATTTGGCAGTTCAAATCTCACCAGGCTCAAGGTTGACTCAGCCTTCCATCCTTTCAAGGTGGGTAAAATGAGGACCCAGATTGTTGGGGGCAAATAGGATGACTCTGTAAACCACTTAGAGAGGGCTGTAAGGTACTGTGAAGTGGTATATAAGTCTAAGTGTGATTGTTCCTTTCCTTCCTTCCTTCCTTCCTTCCTTCCTTCCTTCCTTCCATCCATCCATCCATCCATCCATCCATCCATCCATCCATCCATCCATCCATTGTACACAGTGGTTAAAATGCAGTATTGCAGGCTAATTGTGCCCACTGTCAGCAGTTCGATCCTGACCGTCTCAAGGTTGAACTCAGCCTTGCATCCTTCCGAGGTGGGTGAAATGAGGACCCAAATTGTTGGGGCAAGAGGCTGACTCTAAACCACTTAGAGAGGGCTGTAAAGTGGTATATAAGTGCTATTGCTATTGAAAATCAAAATGGAAGCATTCGCTGCCACTACTACTTCTCATTTTGTGGACCCCTGAGGAGGGTCTTGGACCACACTTTAACGAACACAGAGATTAGAGCACACCTGGCACATGAACATCTAATCTTTGCCTGAAGTTCTCCAGCAAAGGAGGTCTCATCACTTTTTGTGTCTGCCCAGCCCACCAGCTGACATCCAATACAGTCCATAATCCTCAGCCTGTAAGTCCTTTCTTGTAAATTGCTTATTAGAGTTACTATTTCCATGCAAAAGGTGGACTCAAGTACTGCCATCACTTCCAGCCAAGCTCACCTTCTCCACCCACAAATTGTTGGCTAAAATGTCTTTGAAGAGAATGAATGATTGATGGTTTCAAAGCCATTTTAGGCCACGTCTTGAAGTTCTTAGGGGGAAAAAAGGGGGAACGTGGCTCTTTTTCTGACCAAGGGTAGTTGGAAGGAGAGGAATTAACTTTTCTTGGTTTTAAACCTTATTACCACCTTGGGTGAGCAAGTCATCCTAGCTCAAACCCCACCTGACCCTTTTCTGCCTTCCAGAAGAATAAGATAACATAGTTGCAAGGAATCTTGGAGGTCTTCTACTCCAACCCCCTGCACAAGCAGGAAACCCTATATCATTTCAAACGTTTGTCCAATTTCTTCTTTAAAATCTCCAGTGATGGAGCAGCCACAACTTCTGGAGGCCAGCTGTTCCACTGGTTAATTATTCTCACTGTTAGGCCATTTTTCCTTAGTTCCAGGTTGCGTCCTCTCCTTCATTAGTTTCCAACATTGTTTCTTGTCCTGCCTTCAGGTGCTTTTGAGAATAGCTTGACTCCCTCTTCTTTGGGGCAGCCCTTCAAATATTGGATCACTGCTCTCATGTCACCCCTAGTCCTTCTTTTCATTAGACGAGACTCACCCAATTCCTGCAACCGTTCTTCATACGTTTTAGCCAATCAAGTCATCTCAGACTTCGTTATGAAGAGACTCATAAGCTCACAGCTGTTTGGGCTGCTTATCTCTTTTTGCCAGAAGGAAGAAGAAGGGGGAGGAGGAGAAGGAGAAGAAACCAGAGAAGAAAGAAACGAAATTGTGCATTTCCTGAACAGCCCCATCATGTTTGTGATTTAGCCGACGGTGAAGAAGCCCTTGCAGATAATCAGCTCCCGAGAGTCCTTAACGGGCATTCTTGTTAAAAAGCAGCAGCCCAGCTTTGGAGAAAATGATTGCCAATAAAGACATGGCAAGCTGTGAGCAAGCAAGACACAAAGCGACAACTATGGAACGGGTGGAAGGAAGGCGAAAATGAGCCACAATGTTTTGTGAATGCCAGGATGGGAAAGAAAGCCACTGTCTGCCCAAGATATTGGGTCTACAGTCCCACTAGGTTAGACAGCAAAAGAAACTCCTGGGACAGACAGGCAGACAGACAGACACACACACATTGACTAAGAGTATAACTTTACTGAAGATTCCATGTGGTGAAAGGTAGAAAAGCCAGATTGGATGATTTCGCACGAAAATGGCATAAGAAAACCATTTGCCTAGTGTGTATGTACACTAATACATGGGCTGCCCCAAAGAAGAGGAGGTCAACTTATGCTCCAAAGCACCAGAAGGCAGGTCAAGAAACAAGAGATGGAAACTAATCAAGGAGAGAAGCAACCTGGAATTCAGGAGACTTCTGGAGGGTTTTTAAGAAGAGACTGGACTAGAAGACCTCTAAGGTCCCTTCCAACTTGTTATTCTACTCTACTCTACTCTACTCTATTCTTTCTTCGTTCTTATTCTATTCTATTCTAAACATTAAAATGAAATTTTGTTGTATACAACTCTCATTGAAAACGTTTCATTTCAAAGCTGAAGAAGCTTCTTGGATGAGAAGCAAAACTTCTTCAAAGCAAAAAACAAAACCAGAACGCCCAGTTGCCTCTTGAAAAGGCACCTTTGGGACAGTAGAACACATGCATTTCTTTGGACCCACCCAAAGTTATTAGGAGACCTAAAATGGCTTTATGATCAGATCAAAATAACACACCAGGCGAATAAAACAAGCAAATAAATCTTTTCCTCAGGGGTTTCCCATGGTCAATATTCTGATGCATGCATGACTGATGAGGAGAGATAGATTAGATTGTTGTGATCCTGGGATAATAAGATAGCTTTGGAATATTGATCAGGAAGAGCTCTCATGGTAGCTCAGAATTTATATTGGTCGTCTTCATCATTGCATTCTATGTTTATGGACAAGAAAATGTAGAAGTTTCTTCTTAAGGTTGCTAAAAGCTTATCCTTAGAAAATACATCGGACTCCCTTCATGAAAATCAAAATCAGGACATTGGGAGTTGAGAATGTTTGGCACTCCAAAATCATAGCATCTGGAATCCTAAAGCCAGAAAGTACCTTTGAGGTCTTCTGTTCCAACCCACCCACCCCTTGCCCAAGGCTGGGGTCCTTAAGGCCATCTTTGACAAATGGTGTCCAATCTTTTTCTTGCAAACCTCCACCAGTTGTTTATATCATTCTATGGTTAAATTTTCTCACATTGCAAGGCTCAAGTTTACCTTCTATGGGAGTTTTCTTCCCCAACTACGACAATGGGCATTTTAGTTAGCTGGGAATTACACAGACATACCAAAAAAAAAAAAAAAAGCTTTTGATTACTTATTGCACTGCTGTTGCCAGCCATCAATTTAATTTTCTGCAACCCAGCATTTCTGTAAAGGCGATTGTCTCTTTTTAAAAATATAAATATGCATACAAAATAGTGTTTCCCCATAATGGGATGGACCATTAGTTGTCTTCATCTGCTTTTAAAGGAATGGTTAATTACCCATATATTCTTCCTTTTTTAAGAAAAAAAAAGCACTCCCATTTATCACAGGGGCCATTCCCCCCCCTCCCCTGCCCGCAAAATAATTTAAACATCCCCGGGACATGAAGCAAAATGGTGAAGTTTGTGATTTATTTCCTTCTATTAATAAACTGATGAGTAAATAACTATCAACTTGGTTGGAACAAGTAGTCAATTTGCATTCCCTGGCTCTTGCACAGGGAATGCATGGCACATAAATAGCTTCCTTCCCCTTTCTGGAAGGGGATATCACTGCAAAGTCTTGACAAGCCCAAATTTCTCTTTTTAAAATTGTACCTAAATAGATTGCCCCAGATTCCAAAGAGCCATAAAAGCACTGGACCCATAGCAGAGGTGTGTCTGTGTGTCTATATCTACACCATCTATATTGAAGCATCTATATATCTATATATTGATAGCTAGCTAGCTAGATGATATAGCTACATAGATAGAAGATAGATAGATAGATAGATAGATAGATAGATAGATAGATAGATAGATAGATAGATAGATGATGATAGTTAGATGACAGAAGATAGACAGATGAAAGGTAGGTAGGTAGATAGATGACAAATAGAAGATAGATGGCAATAGATGGATAGATAGATGATAGATACAGAGATAATTATAAATGATATACAGAGAAGAAAGAAAGAAAAGATAGGCAGGCAGATGAAAGATAGGTAGATGACATAGATAGGTGGCAATAGATAGATGATAGATAGAGACAGATAAATATAGATACACAGCTAGAGAAGAGATGATAGATAAACAGACAGACAGACAGACATAGATGATTGTTTTATCCATAGAGAAGAAATAGATGATAGATAAACAGACAGAGAGATGAATATAGATGATAGTTTTACAGATAGAGAAGAAATAGATGATAGAGATAGATAGATGAGAGTAGATAGATAGATAGATAGATAGATAGATAGATAGATAGATAGATAGACAGACAGATAACAGATAGGCAGGTTTGCAGGCAGACAGACAGATTCACCAGTTTCATTCCTCCCTCAAGGCATTCTTGACCTGTTTTCTTCTCCCTTAAAGACCAGCAGGTAGAGTTCCAAGCAGTTCCAACATATCACAATTATGCTTTGCTTTACTTCTACACTTCTTTTTCCTATGGCCCATCCGCTCTGTTGGAAGGAACACACAGTTCTTCTACTGTATTAGGATGGTAGTTAAGGCAAAGAGAGAGAGAGAGACAGATGAACTCACCAAGTGAAATTTGGTCCTGCTGCTTAGAGAATCTCTCTTTGGCTGTCCATGAATCAGACCCAAACAAAAACGTGAGCATTCCATCGTTTCTAAGGTGATTCTGCTTTCTAAATTAATGCAAAATTCTGTCGTCCCGCAAACTAGGCTCCTTGTCCTTTTGCTGATGGTAGAGAAGAGGAGAAAGAGGGTGTACAACCATAATTTTTCACCGCCATCCAAGTAGTGCGTTGGGAAAAAAGTTAATTGTCAGCGCATCTCCGAAAATGAATTGCAAGTGTTTTAGGAAACGACGTGCTTAGTTACAGTAAAGAGCAACTGCAGATGTCTGAGGCAGCCCACCACTGGAGACCAAAAAAAAAAAAAAACGAGAAAAGAATATCGTGCTATAAATATTCTTTATTAGAGGTTTTATTCCTCTTGGAAGAGGAGGAATTACTTTTTCTAAAATAATTGACAGGCTTACCCCTAAAGCAACATTAGAATGTCAATGCACAGAGATGGATGCAGTCAAAATAACCATTTGCTAGTTAAACATTCCATTTTGGTTTAGCAAGTAAGATATATGTCTTGTAGTTTAATAGTCTTGAGTGAGAACAAAAAAAAACAAAAAAAGGACCCTTTTATTATTTTATTTTTTCCTAAATGCTTACCACGCGGGGGAACTCAAAAGGCTAAATTTATCATGGCAGTGGATGAACCCCAAGATAGTGTTATTTGTAAAGGGTTTGTCAACAGTGGAACCAGGGTTTGCGACTAGCTAAGCTTCTGGAACAGAAGGGCTGTTGGTCAAACTGCTCTGGGGGGCTTTCAGATCACAAATGAAGAAAAAAAATGGGCCAGGAGGGAATAGCAAAGGAGAAATGGATGCACTGCATAGCTTTATGCAAGGCGAGATAATCCATGTTTCCTCTCAACACTTGGATGGGTTGAATTCAGGGGTCCTTGGTGCTTCTTGAGCTGGGTTGTTTTCTTGCAGATGTTTCATGACTCAGCTAGGCAACATCATCAGTTCTAAAAGGGAGTGGGATGTGTGTGGACAGGAGAAGAAGGAGGACGACTGTGGGGTCCTTGATGCTCTCTGAACATGGTTGCTTTCTTTCAGACATTCCATGGCCCAACTAGGTAACATCATCAGTGCTGGAAGGGAGTGGGGTTTGTGGAGAGGAGGAGGATTGTGGGGTCCTTGGTGCTCTCTGAACGTGGTTGCTTCCTTGCAGACATTTCATGGCCCAACTAGGTAACATCATCAGTGCTGGAAGGGAGTAGGGTTTGTGGAGAGGGGGAAGAGGAGGACTGTGTGGTCTTTGATGTTCTCTGAGCTTAGTTGTTTTCTTGCAGACATTTCAAGACTCAACTCGGTAACATCATCAGTTATAGAAGGGAAAGGGGTTTGGAACTGATGATGTTACCGTGTTGGGTAATGAAACGTCTGCAAGAAAACAAGCAAGTTCAGAGACTACCAAGATTCTCCTTTCTCTAAGTGGAAGATTCTGGATGATGTGAAGGGGGATATAAACGCTGGAAGACCAAATTGTTGGCCTGCCACATTTGTTTAATCCAAAATGTCTCTTCCCTTGTGACAAAAAAATCCAGTCCAATCGATTTTGATCAATTTGAACTGGGAGGAAAGTTTGGGTAGATGTACCATTTCATTCCAGGCTACAAACAGTCTTGTGGCATTTGATATTCCGGTTAAGAATCTCTTTTGCAGATTCTCTATTGTCCAGATTCCCTAGGGTGATCTGGAGAATCTTGTGGTCCAGCCTATTCCTCTGACTTAGCCGTCTTATGAAAAGGTGATTTAACCAGCTTTTCTTAGGAGACTGAAGTGAGGCTTATTCATCACTGTTTATTGGATTAATACGAGATGAAAAGAAAATCACAACAAAAAGCTGCTTGGGATATATAAGATTTAGCCGTGTATAATTCTGTTCTGTTTTATCAACCGTTATCTTTATCTCTTGGGTCTCACTTCTCCCAAAAGTTCCTTTCACTATCTTTCTGTAATTCTTTTCTCCTTCTTCCTCCTTAAACAAAAGCAAAATGGAAGCCAGTGCCCATGCAGTATGAATGTTTCTTAGAATTTAGTAGAATATGGTTGCAAGGGACCTTGGAGGTCTTGTAGTCCAACCTTCTGCTCAAACACAAAACTCTATACCATTGCAAACAAATAGCTGTCTACTCTCTTCTTAGAAACCTCCAGTGTTGGAGAACTCACAGCTTCTGAAGGCAAGTTGTTCCACTGGTAAGGTCACTGTCAGAAAATTTCTCCTTAACTCTAGGTTGAATCTCCTTTTAACAAGCTTCCATCCATTGCTTCTTGTTCTGCCTTTCACTTCTCATCCCAGAAGCTTCTTCATATGATGACTTGGGGCGTGGCACAAAGGCAACACGGTCAGATAATCAGCAGGAGCCCCTTTATTAGCTCCAACTTTGCCCCCAATGACCTGGGTACCTTCTGGCTGGAGAAAAACACTCCCAGGAATTTGGCTGCAGAGAATCAAGTCCAAAACGTGGTCAACAAAAACTAACTATAAGTCCAATCAAGGCAAAATTAGGTAATAACTCAACACGGTTGGGAAAACGCCAGGAACACAGATAAGCAAAGTCAACACAAGATAAACTCATGTTTGTTCCAGCAGCTGCTGCACTCAGCATGCATTTCTTTTAAACTCTCATTCCCAAGTGTGGCTAATGAAGGGAATCAGGGCCCTTTCCTCCCCCATAAGCCATGCAACCAACATTGCTCTCTTCTCCGTTCCTCCCTGCATGCCCGAGATGAGGAGGGGGTGGGCCTGGGACTTCCTCTGAACTCTCTCTCCCTTGTTTTACCTCTCCCCTGCTCTGCCCAGCTGGACTTTGCCCTTCCCCAGCCTCCTCCACAGCCAACGGAGCTACACTCCCGCTCCCTGTCAGCTGTTCGTCTTCCTCCTCAGATTCAGACTCCGACAGGGTCATGACACTTCAGCTCTGACTGGCTGGTGAGGAATGGAAGGATTAATACTCCTTGCAGACAGCTGGTCACTTGCATCCTTTTAGAGGGTCCTTAAGACCACTTGGAGGTTTACTGTCCTCTGGTCTGTGTCCTCTGGGTCACCCGAGGAGTGTAAATGTTCGTTTAGTCTGCAATTTTTCCCTGGAAATCAGTTCACACTCCCACACCATTCAAAGGGTGTTCATCCCAAACAGCATGGCTAAAAGTCTATGGAGATTCTCAGTCATCCAAGTGGTTGTTGTCCCAAAGGTGCTTTTTTTTTTCCAAGAGGCAACTGGACTTTCTTGTTTTTTTCTTTTGAAGACGTTTCGGTTCTCCTGCAAGAAGCTTCTTCAGCTCTGACTTCCATTCCCCACCATCCAGTCAGAGCTGAAGAAGCTTCTTGGAGGAGAACCGAAACGTCTTCAAAGAAAAGAAAAAAAAGTCCAGTTATGCCTCTTGAAAAAAAAAAAAGCACCTTGGGGACAACCAAAGCGCCCATTTCTTAAACCTTTTGAGGGGAACTTGGACCAAAACAAGGACTAATAGAATCCATTTTTCCTCCCTTCTCCTTCTCTCATAATTAATCACCCCACCAGTTAGTACTAGATTACAGGTTTGATTTCGCTCTCACGGTTCCTCACCTGGTTGATCTTAATTACAATTGGATCGAATGCCCTGCCTTTCCCCCTAATTGCTATTATTTGGGTCAATAATTCAGAGGGTGCGAGCAATAGACTTAACTGCTTAAAGGCCTCCTCTAACTCATTTGCAAGGTAATTAACTAGCCACTGGTCAATACGGTGTAACCTTTGCTTTTTCTTGGTATCATCTGGAAGTTGCACATTTCGAGAGAATGATCCATCAGTGTGAAAAGCAGATGGAATTGCAGCTAGCTCATTCTCCAGCCAAGCGTTGCTCAGTGGCTGGGGAATTTGAAAATATCTTGTGAGGGCTCTCACAAAATGGTTTCCCCAGATGGGCCTAGCCCATCCATTAGCCAGTTGGTAGGGCTGGATGCCACTGCCCCCCCCCCCAGCTCCATTCAGATTAACAGATTAACAGGGTTGTAAGGGAACTTGTAGGTCATTTAGTCCAACCCCTCCACCCAAGCAGGAGCCCCTGCACTATTTCTGACAGATAGCAGTCCAGTCTCTTCTTGAAAGCCTCCAGTAATGAAGCTCCCACAACTTCTGAAGACATCAGTTGATTGTCCTCACTGTCCGAAAATTCCTCCTTATTTCCAGGTTGAATCTCTCCTTGGTCAGTTTCCATCCATTATTCCTTGTCCGGCCTTCGGGTGCTTTGGAAAACAGTTTGACCCCCTTCTCTCTGTGGCAGCCCCTCAAATATTGGAACACTGCTATCATGTCTCCTCTGGTCCTTCTCTTCACTAGACTAGCCATACCCTGTTCCTGTAACCGTTCATCGTATGTTTTAGCCTCCAGTCCCCTCATCATCCTGGTTGTTCTTCTCTGCACTCTTTCTAGAGTTTCAACATCTTTCCTTGGCTTTTTAAAAAATTGATCAACAAACTTTCAATTGAAGTTGCCCTACTAAGGCTGTTTTCCAGTTTGGTTTTCTAAGAATGAGGATTGATTGATTGGTTAATCAATTTTTTAAGCTGTCTGAGACTTAGAGAATGTACTAACAGGGACAAACAATGAGTGTATAAAAATACAATAATCTAGAGTGCTGTATGAAGCCAACACAGAAATCAATTAATTCAGTCAACAGAATAGGTTATTTCCTTTAACTAGGGTTAGTTGAATCTATTTATGCCATATTTTGTTTATGTCTTGTATCAAGCGGATAAATAAGTCAGAAAAAAAATTCACATATCTATGAGCCCCAATGTGGATTATCTTCAGGGAGGGCTGCTGATAATTGAAGAGTAGAGAGCGTTCATAGTGACGAGAATGTCCCAGATTATATTCCAGCATTTGCAAATAAGAAAGATTCTGGATACCAGCCCATGATTAGACCATGGGTTTGTACAATAAGTAGTGGCTTGCTTTAGCTACAATTTTGGAACGATACCCTGTATGTATACAGAATAAGAGTTGGAAGAGATTTTGAAGGTCTTCTAATCCCATCTTCTGCTAGGCAGGAAATCCTACACCAGAGATTATCCAATTTCTTAAAAACTTCCAGTGTTGGAGCATTTACACTTTCTGGAGGCACATTGTTCCACTGATTAACTGTTCTGTCAGGAAATTCCTCCTTAGTTCTAGTTTCCACCTGTTGCTTCTTTTCTTACCTTCAGTTGCTTTGGTGAATAGGTTGACCCCAGTGGTGGGTTTCCAAATTTCTTCCTACTGGTTCTATGCGCGCATGTGTGCTTTGCATGCACAGGGCTCAAATACCGACCTCCGTCAATGCTGGTGAACTGCCTGAACTGTTTTTTAGCTCAGCTGAGGCGCTCCTCCACGCAAATCAGCTAAGCTAAAAAAAACCAGGAAATATAGGAGAGGTAACGGTGGATGCCAGTCAGAGGTGGTTTTTGCCGGTTCTCCAAACTGGTCAAAATGTCCATTACCGGTCCAAACCAGCTGAATACCACCTATAGTTACCCCCCTCTTTTTTTAATGGCAGCCCCTCAAATATTGGAAGACTGCTACCATATCACCCCTTGTCACCCCATGTCCTTTTCATCAAACTAGACCCTTCTTCTTCATAGGTTTTAGCCTCCAGTCTCCTAATCATCTTGGTTGCTCTTCTATGTTCAGATCCCTGGTAGGATTCAATTTTTTTTTACTACTGGTGCTGTGCGCGTGGCTTGGTGGGCGTGGCAGGGGAAGGATATACTGCAAAATCCCCATTCCCTCCCCATCCCACTAACCTTCTTTCCAGCTCCGTTTTCCTGTGCGGGGCAACCAAAGGAGACCTGACTGATCAGCTGGGAGTTTGGAGGCAGAGAAGAGATGGGGTTGGCGGGGCCAGTCAGAGGTGGGATTGGCCGGTTCTTCAAACTATTCGACATTTCCACTATCAGTTCTCCAGAACTGGTCAGAACCTGCTGAATCTCACCTCTGGTTCAGATGTTCTAATGGTCCTGTGGATGAAGGGCCAAAATTCCTCTCTCGGACCTCAAATGGGTTCCTTATGCCTTTCAGAGGCATAATTGAGAAAAAAACACGAATGCTACCATAACCTTTGTGCTGGTCAACCAAATCTGAATATTTATTTATTTATTTATTTGATTTGCCAATTGTTTACAAGATAATAAGTATAAGCGTATACATAGTTGTGAATACATGAAATGGGTACATATAAGAAAAATAAAAGAAGAATAAGAGAAACAATAGGACAGGGACGGTAGGCACGTTGGTGCGCTTATGCACGCCCCCTACAGACCTCTTAGGAAAGGGGTGAGGTCAATAGTAGACAGTCTAAGGTTAAAGTTTTTGGGGTTTGGGGAAGAGACTACAGAGTCGGGTAGAGTATTCCAGACGTTGACCACTCTGTTGCTGAAGTCGTATTTCCTGCAATCAAGTTTGGTGCGGTTTACTTTGAGTTTGTATCTATTGTGTGCTCTTGTGTTGTTATGGTTGAAGCTGAAGTATTCATTGACAGGTAGGACATTGCAATGTATGATTTTATATACCAGCTAACATCCAACCGCTGCTTAACGAGAACCAAGTACCCAACGTAAAGAATAATAGGTTCATTAGGCTCAATCAAGGCAATATTTAAGCATGCAAATATGCACTGCCCTTCCTTCTTGCTTAATTTGCATAAGTAACCCAACCTTGCTTTTGTCTTGATTAACTCCCTCCCCCTCCCCGCTTTCTCTCCCTTTCTCTTTCTCTTGCTATTTATTTTAATTTCATTTGCATCCTTTTTAACACTGTGTCATTTACAAACCACTGGAGAGGAAGTGCTTGGCCCGTTTCGCCAGTATTTATGGCGCATCTCCTCCCAAGGAAGATGCTACAGAATGTAAATTACTCTCATCTGTCCTACTTAAAAAACAGCCCGTTCCCTTTTGTATATTTTCTGCAGTTTTTCTGGCTGGTTCACCTTGGTTGACTGCATCGCCCGTGTTCTGGAATCCACTTTGGAGTACACTTTGGAGTAAGTAAGACCTAATTGATCCCCAAATTTGTACTTCCTAAATCTTGATCATCCCATGCCCTTCTGTAGCAGGAGGGAACGGTTGCTCCTAGTACAGGGAATGAATAGAGAACAGAGAACAGAGAACAGAGAACAGAGAACAGAGAACAGAGAACAGAATAGAATAGAATAGAATAGAATAGAATAGAATAGAATAGAATAGAATAGAATAGAATAGAATAGAATAGAATAGAATAGAATAGAATTGGAAGGGACCTTAGAGGTCTTTAGTCCAACCCCTTGCTTGGGCAGGAAACCCTACACCACTTCAGACAAATGGCTGTCCAATCTCTTCTTAAAAACCTCCAGAGATGGAGCATTTACAACTTCTGGTGGCAATCTGTTCCACTGATTAATTGTTCTGTCAGGAAATTTCTCCTTAGTTCTAAGTTGCTTCTCTCCTGGATTAGTTTCCACCCGTTGCTTCTTGTCCTGCCTTCTCAGGTGCTTTGGAGAATAGCTTGACTCCTTCTTCTTTGGGGAAGCCCCTGAGATATTGGAACCTTGTTATCATGTCTCTCCCTGGTCCTTCTTTTCATCAGACTAGACATACCCAATTCCAACAACCATTCTTTATACGTTTTAGCCTCCAGTCCCTTAATCTTCCTTGGTTGCTCTTTTCTCCATTCTTTCTAGAATCTAGATCAGGGGTGTCCAACCTTGGCAACTTTAAGACTTGTGGACTTCAACTCCCAGAATTCCTCAGCCAGCTTTGCTGGCTGAGGAATTCTGGGAGTTGAAGTCCACAAGTCTTAAAGTTGCCAAGGTTGGACACCCCTGATCTAGAGTCTCAACATCTTCTTAGTCTTCGACTTACAACCACAATGGAGCCCCAAATTTCTGTCATTCTGGATAGTGAGTTTTGCCCCATTTTAGGATCTCTTTTTGGCCACAGATGTTAAGGGGATCACTGCAGTTGTTAAGGTAGTAACACCGTTGTCAAACTATTTAATTATTTACTAAGACTGTATTACTATTCTTCTTCTCATCCTTCCTATTACCTATCTGCTCCCACTTATGACTATAACCTTGTTGCTTGGATCTTAATATTGTTTTATTTAGTTTCCTAGTATATGATTGTTTATTTAGTACCCAAGGACTATCACTATGTGTTGTATCTTATGATTCTTGATGAATGTATTTTTTATGTATACTGACAGCATATGAACAAAAGACAAATTCTTTGTGTGTCCAGTCACACTTGGCCAATAAAGAATTCCATTCCATTCTATTCTATTCTATTCCATTCTATTATATTCTACTCTATATTCTGCATTATTCTATTCTATTCATTATTCTATTCTATTATTCTATTCTATTCATTATTCTATTCTATTATTCTATTCATTATTCTATTCTATTATTCTATTCTATTCATTATTCTATTCTATTATTCTATTCTATTCATTATTCTATTCTATTCTACTCTATTATTATTCTATTCTATTCTATTCTATTCTATTCTATTCTATTCATTATTCCATTCTATTCTACTCTACTCTGTTCTGTTCATTATTCTATTCCATTCATTATTCTATTCTATTATTCTATTCTATTCATTATTCTGTTCTCTGTTCTATTTTATTCTGTTCTTTATTCTATTCTATTCTATTTATATCGATGGGAAAGATAGAACTGATCGCTAGCCCACTGCCACCCTGGCAAGGGATAATGGAAGATGTAGTCCTACATATTTAATCTGGAAGGCAGCTAGGGTTCCAGCTGGACTTGGCAAAGAGAGGTGTTTCAACTGGTTTTAATTTGGAAATAAATCCATCCGAAGACGAGAAGGCGAAAAGGGCAGGTCCTTCATCCCTCTTCCTTTGATAGCGAAGCCAAAAGACAGTGGCCACAAAGACACAGAATTATAACCACACTGTTCCAGGAATCAGCAGGATGTGAAGGCCACATGACAGGAGGGAGAGGAGGGGAGATGAGGCTTCTGATCATCCTCCTTTCCCCCTCCCTGCAGTTTGATGAATATAATTTCCCATGGAGTCTTCTAAAGATGATTCCGCAGGCAGCTCAGAGCTCTTTGCCGAGAGGATCGGCCTTTTTTGTTTTTTGTTTTTAAAAAGCAAATGTTTTCAATGAGGGCAGAAGGGTGGAATCTTGACAGCCAGAAGGCCTTGGAAAAGCCTGCCGGATCGAACACATTCTATGATGCTTTGCCAAGTGGGAAGCGGTGTTCAGAAGAAAGGTTCACAAGACCGATTTCTGTGGCCTGTATTTTTCGTGTCCCAGCCGGCTTGCGACTCCAGGGGCAAACAGGACATTTCAAATCATCCTAGCTGTCAGGATTCCGGCACTTAAACCCCCATTTAAATCATGAGTCTCGAGCCAAACGTCCAAAACTTAAAAAGGATTTATTGGGAGTTAACATGTCTGGCAGTGCCTGGGTGTAGCCAACTCTGAGACACATCATTCATGGCCACCCTTGACCCTGGTTTTCTCCCCACCCCTCTGGGTGTATCGTAATTCATATCCTCCAATGGGACACACCCATAGCCCAGAGTCATCAATCATGCTCTCCTGATAGAATTTTGCCCGGCAGAAACTTTGGTCACCTAGTTACTATCTTTGAAAAACTATTTATGGAATGCGTTTTTGGTTTGCAAGCTGCTGCACTGCTCCCCTCTCCCTTTCTGTTGTTGGCCACTCTTAAAAAGACTATAGAAATATTTTATGAGTTGACGCCGAGCTCATGAAATGGTTCTGCTCCCCTTGAGCCTCTGGGCAATGATCACAGCCAGATCACGGTGGCTTTTGGTTCATTGGGCTTGCATCTACAGCAACTAAAGGACACGGGAAGGCAGAGGAAGGCAGACAGCCAACCAGAGAATTTAACTGGCTCAAGAGGAGAAGAAGAGCTTCGCCAGGCCACAGAGGCTGCTACTGAACTAGAATCCTGCATCCAGTTTTGGTCACCACACTATAAAAAAGATGTTGAGGCTCTAGAAAGAGTGCAGAGAAGAGCAACCAGGAGGATGAGGGGACTGGAGGTTAAAACATACAATGAACGGCTGCAGGAACTGGGCCTGGCTAGTCTATTGAAGAGAAGGACCAGGGGAGACAGGATAGAAGTCTTCCAAAATTGGAGGGGCTGCCACAGAGAGGAGGAAGGGGGTCAACCTATTTTCTAAAGCACCCGAAGGCCAGACAAGAAATAATGGATGGAAATCGAACAAGGAGAAATTCAACCTGGAAATAAGGAGAAACTTTCTGACAGTGAGAACAATCCACCGATGGAACAGAAGTTGCCTTCGGAAGTTGTGGGAGCTTCATCACTTGAGACTTTCAAGAAGAGATTGGACTTCCATCTGTCAGGAATGGTGTAGGATCTCTTGCTTGGGCAGGGGGTTGGACTAGATGACCTACAAGGTCCCTTCCATCTCTGTTAATCTGTTAAAAAAAACTAGCAGCAAGATGGATGGGAACAATTACAGTAGTGATGGGGCACCCTTAGATGACCTGAAGGACCAGATTTGGGTTGGATCAACCTTGAGATGATCGCTAAGAGTCCACACCAATTTGTTGGCCCAGAATCAATCCATTTAATAGGGGTAAATCATCCATTGCCAGCAGATCAAATGTCCAGTTTTGCAGCTTTGCAAGGATTTGAAATTCACCTGTAAAATGGCCATTTTCAAAGCAGATTCAGACTCTCGTTTTGGCAAAAATTTAAAAACACAAAAGTTAAAAAAAAAAAAGAATAAAAAAGACGACTGTGGGATCTGCTTATGAATTCCTTGCTTTTTTCTTTTTCTTTTTAAAAAAGCTTTCCCCCCTCTTTCTTGCAAGACCCTCATCTCCTAAGCTGAAGAAATTAAAATATACAGTGAACGATGCCCTCACCAGTCACCCACATAAGATTTTAGCAGGGCTTTGGAAGGAAGGAAGGAAGGAAGGAAGGAAGAAAGGAAGAAAGGAAGGAAGGAAAGGAGGGAGGAAGGAAAGCAAGGAAGGAAAGGAAGGAAGGGAAGAGGAAGGAAGGAAGGAAGGAAGGAAGGAAGGAAGGAAGGAAGGAAGGAAAGGAAGGGAAGAGGAAGGAAGAAAGAAAAGAAAGAAAGAAAGAAAGAAAGAAAGAAAGAAAGAAAGAAAGAAAAGAAAGAAAGAAAGAAAGAAAGAAAGAAAGAAAGAAAGAAAGAAGAAAGAAAAGAAAGAAAAGAAAGAAAAGAAAGAAAGAAAAGAAAGCCTTGCAATTGACTTTTTTGTAGGGATAGAGATCAGGAGGGGGAGATATCAGCTGAGAAATAACTACCAGCTATAATTCCACATGTTATTTTACAGGCTCGGTTGGAAAAACCAGTGAGAAGAACAGCATTACTGGAACAGTGTGGTTTTTAAGCACCGATTCGTCAATACTCTACTACTTTTAGTAGTAAAGGATGTTGAGGGTTTATTCGGCGAAGAGCCTAATAAAATCTGTATTACTTGGCACAACAAGCTGCAGAATATGTCTTGGAGAATATGTCGTGTTTTATTTAAGAAGCAGAAGAAAGCATGCCTTTCTTTTCTTGACCAAGTCAAGGGAGTAATAATAATAATAAAAAAGCTACGTGACTCGGTCTCTAAGGTTCATCTTGAAGGCAACCGAGAGCCAGAAAACAATAATAACAAGTTGGGTTGCAGGTTGGATTAAAAATTTGGGGTCTGGAGCCTTATCCAGGCTCTTTTGGAAAATTTTGTAAGGAGATACGTCTGAAAGGGAGAAGCTGGGTTACCAGGGAGTAAAAACATGTAAAGGCTTGAGTTTTCCTGCAATTGATAGGGAGATAACCAGTGGGAGATGGCTCAAAAATAATTATGACTGCTGGGATGGCAGAACCCTTTGTGGGATTATATATGTAATTTGGTAGGCAGGAAGGAAGGAGGGAAAGAAGGAGGGAGGGAGGGGGAGGGAGGTAAAGGAGGGGGAAGGTGAGAAGGAGGAAGGAAGGCAGGTGAGAGGGAGGGAGGGAAGATGAGAGGAAGGGGAAGGGAGGAAGGCGGAGGGGAGGTAGGTAAGAGGGAAGAAAGGAGGGGAAGGGAGGAAGGAAAGTAAGAGGGAGGGAGGAAGGAAGGCAGGTGAGAAGGGGGTAAGAGGGAAGGAGGATGGGAGGAGGGTAAGAGGAAGAAAGGGATGAGGGAGGGGGAGGTAAGAGGTAGGGAGGGAGGAAGGAAGGAAAGCAGGTGAGAGAGAGGTAAGAGGGAGGAAGGAGGATGGGAGGAAGGTAAGAGGAAGAAAGAGGGATGAGGGAGGGAGGGAAGGAGGAAGGCAGGTGAGAGGGAGGTAAGAGGGAGGAAGGAGGATGGGAGGAAGGAGGAAGGAAGGAAGGAAGGTGAGGGAGGGAGGAAAGCAGGAGGAGGGAAAGAAGGAAGGAAGGCAGGAAGTCACAATTTGGCAAATTCTCAGTTGCCTGAGCCACCGTGCTCCCTCTTTTTCAAGGGAGCGTGAAATTCTTTTCTTCACTTTTCTCCTTAGGAGCTCTTGCCCTCCTGTCTGCTTTTGATTTCCCTGCTGCCATCAAGAGAAGCGATGGGCCTTTGATTCAGAAAATGAAGGCTTGGTAATTTGCCTTTACCTCCGAGTGAAATGAGATCATCAACTCTTCCCAGGACAATCAGAAGGAATCTGTTTCACAGAATGGTAATAATGCAAATGCGTCTTGCAACCTCAAGCAGGGAGTGTTCAGGCATGGAAAAATAAAATGCAGAGAGGGGAATGAACAAGTCATTCCCCTCCCTCTCTCCCTCCCTCTCTCCCTTCCTTCTCCCTCCCTCCCTCCCTTCCTCCCTTAATAGACAGGTGATGAGAGTCCCACAGAATAACAGAGTTAAAAGGGACCTGTCCAACTCAGAAGTCCAACTTCAACCTCAGGAGTATACCATTTCAGATAAATGGCTGTCCAATCTCTTCTTTAAAACCTGCATTTCTCCTTAGTTCCAGGTTGCTTCTCTCCTTGATTAGTTTCCATCCGTTGCTTCTTGTCCTGCCTTCAGGTGCTTTGGAGAATAGCTTGACTCCCTCTTCTTTGGGGGCAGCCCCTCAAATGTTGGAGCGCTGCTATCACGTCATCCCTAGTCCTTCTTTTCACTAGACCAGCCATACCCAATTCCTGCAACCGTTCTTTATATCTTTTAGCCTCCAGCTCCCTAATCCTCTTTGTTGCTCTTCTCTGTGTTCTTTCTTGCCTTAAAAACCCAGTCATCCCCTTGACTCAGCCTTGTTTCCTTCGTCCAAGGTTTAAGTGGTCCTTTTTTAAAAAAAATTATGTCTTTGTAAAGGCATCCAATTTAGGATTCCCCACACAGTACATTGTGTAGAGCAGATATTAAGTCAACAGAAGGAGAACGGTGGGCTAGATTTTAGGAGAGCAACCTTCATTTCCTGTTCAGGAAACCCATTTTCTTTAAACAAAACACACACACACACACACAAAACTGATCTAAATTGCACTGCAGTGGAAGGCTGATCGATTTAGCATCGGTTAATTGAATCACAATCTGTCTTGGACCATTCCAGTCATGGACGATTCTTTCCAGGCATGGTCTCCATTGAGAAAAGCCATTTATAAAGCAAACAAATCAGTATTCTGAAGTTATCCAGCTTTCAGGAAAGATATCTAGAAGAAGAAGGTATTATTAAAACATAAGCTTGCACCAAAGCTCGGAGGTGATCTATGCATTCCAAGATATGATTATCTCGGCTCAAGACTTCTGAGCTGGCTATTCACCTAGCTGGATCCATTAATTAAAATTCTAAAGAGCAAAGAGCTTGGCGGAGATGGGGATTTTATTTTATTTATTTATTTTGGTCTCCTTCGGCTTCCCTGATGGGCAAAAAGGTGAACGGAGCCGGAATGAATTTTTGACTAGGCACACACACATTTGGCTGGATGAGTTCTCACCTCTGACATTCCCCTGATGGGAAAACAATGCATGAAAGAAATCTACAGGCTGTTTTGCAGAGATGAGAAAAAACAGGCTCCTGGAAACAAAGAGGAATTGGGGGGGGGGGCTTTGGAAATGACGTCAACATAGCAGGTCTCCCAGCCCCCCAGTTTCCATTTCTGTAACCTTCACGAACCTTTTACGGATCTGAAAGGTTGTCCTACGGAAGATAGACATGTAAGGGCCCACAGATCGCTCTTCTCCTTCCAGAGGTGTCTTGTTTTGTCTTCTTGTCAGGTGGAGACTGACTCTGAGGGACAAGAGCAACAGCCAACAGGGAGTGGAAGTGTGGCGCCGGAGGTTGTGGAGGAGGCTGGGGAAGGGCAGAGTCCGGCTGGGCAGTCAGAGGAGGACCCAGGCCCATCCTAGAGCATGCAGGGAGGAGAGGATAAGGGAGAGATGTGAATGGCATGGTCTATGGGGGAGGAAAGGGCCTTGATCTCTTCATGGGCTGCAGCTGTGACAACTGAATAAGAGGACAGACATGTGTATGGGTGAATGCTGGAAACAAAGCATGGAAATATCTCTAGTTTATGGTTCCTCTCTGAGTTTGCCGTCCTTCCCAGTGTGTGTTCTGTTATCTGTGGACGTCCACCAGCCCTTATCTTGCCTGGTTTGTGTTGTTTTTTTCCCTCCTTCTTGTAACTGCTTGTGTGGGAGTTTTTTGTCTTCCGTCAAGGACATTTAGAGCTTGGAAGCAAAGTGAAGGAATAAAAGGGGCTTCACTGGGTTTTTGTGACTGTGTTTATTTTGTATCCCACCCTGGTTCATCACACTTCTCTTCAAAATACAGAAGCAGGTCATGGGTGCTTCATCTCTGGAGATGTTCAAGAAGAGACTGGGCACACTTGTCTGGACTAGTATAGGTTCTCCTGCTTGAGCAAGAGATTGCACTAGAAGACCTCCAAGCTCCCTTCTAACTCTCTTATTCTGTCGTCTGATCTCCATCTGAGCATCTACTTCAGGAACAGTAGCTTAAGTTGGAGGTTCCTGGTTCCCAGCTTTTTTCCTGGAAATTCTGCACTTAGACCTAGAGTAAAAATATTTCCCCACAAAGACTTCTGCAGAAAATCTCTTGCTTTGGAGTGTCAAGATCCCCTTGAGAATTCTTCGGCGGATGGTAAAATCGAACTTCTGTAGATGGAGGATCTACCCAAGTTCTAACGTTCCTGAGGAGCCATTCAATACTCAATGTCCTTGGATTGAGATCACTGAAAAAGGAAGCCAGGGCCAAGTCTACTTCCCATGATCTCCAAGTCTACTCCTTGAGCCCATTGGGAAGAAATTATTAACACATAAGTTTCTTTTCAGACTCACAAAGTGGACCGATGAGGTGGACCAGTTGCTTTCGTAGTGTGGAGACAATAACTTGGTCCTTAACACTAATAAGACCAAGAAGCTTATAGTGGACTGCAGAAGGAACAGATCAGACCTCCAGCCCTTGCTTATCAGTGGAGACCAAGTGGAGCAAGTGGGCAGTTTTAAGTTTCTGGGTGTTTCCATAAAAGAGGACCTGACCTGGGGGGGCTCACATTGCAGCCCTGGTCAAAAGGGCCCAGCAGAGATTATACTACCTGAGGCTTCTCAGAAAACAACAACTGAATGAAAAACTGCTGGTGACCTTCTACTGCTGTACCATAGAGAACATTTTAACCTACTGCACCTCTGTATGGTTTGCCAATTGCACCATGACAGATAGGAAAGCACTCCAGAGGGTTAATGCCATTGCCCAGAAGATCATGGGTTGCCCTCACCCCTCTTTGGAAGAGCTTTAAAGCTCCCGCTGCCTTAAGAAAGTTCAAAACATTCTCAAAGATCCATCTCATCCTGGGAATCCTTTTTTTTTTTTTTTTTGAACTATTACCATCTGGTAGACAGTACAGAATAATAAAAACAAGGACAAATAGGTGGAAAACAGCTTCTATCCCAGGGCAGTCGCTCTTTTGAATTCTGCTGTATAGTGCAGTGTTGGTGTGGTGTTGGGGGTTTCCGGTTCAATGTGTGGAGGGTGAAGGATGTGTGTTTGGGTTTATTTTCATGATCATGATGTGCACTGAAGATGGTGTTTGATTTCGTTGTATGTGGTGCAAGGACAATAAAGTAAACTAAACTAAATCCTATTAGTAATATGGAGCTGTTCCCATACTCCATAAGCAGTGACATTACCCACTTTCTTCAGTGCTGTTGTAACTTCAAACGGTCACTAAACGAACTGTTTTTAAGCCGAGGACTACCTGTACTTAAATCTTGAGTAGCCTTACCAGACTCCCCCCAAAAAAGCAGATGCTGCTAGGACAAAATCAATATGGTCAATTAAAATTTAATGCCAAATGAATGAAATGCAGCCGATTGGATGAGTCCCCGGGTATTGAAAGAATGCCACCCTTCCAACCCATTGGAAAAATTACAACTGGACGGAAATGTTTGGAAAGTCCTTAGAAGTTGCGCCTTAACCCTGGAGTGGCAGGTACCATTTGAACATCACAGCTGTGACAGACACCCCCCCACACACACACACCCATCCCCCAAATTCAAAGCACCTCTCGCCTCCCAGCATTCCCTTCTGCAGGTTGATGTGAAGGTAGGGCTGAAAGACACACAACCTCCGTCTTCTCATTCCAATTTCAGCAGCAAGAAAGGATGGGGCTGTTCTGATCAACCGGCATCCAAGTCAACTTGTTGGAAAACAGGTTGTGTGTATCAGGTTCTTTTTGTGTGTGGGGAGGGCAGTGTTGTTTATTTACAGGGTGTTCGTTGTTGCCTTTGGGGTGCTTTCGAAATAAAGTCAATCAGACATGCTGAAGTTGTGTGTGACTTCCAGGTTCCTCAGGATAGGAAGCGCAGTAGAAAAGGCACGTGGGGTCTGCTCACCACAAGTGGAGTTGTGCATCCAGCCAGCAACTTAAAGCTACAAAATCCACCTGGAATGGGACCCTCTTCAACGAGGCACAAGATCCACCCCTCCTAGCCAATCCACCCCAAATATGGCTACCCTCCCTGTTCTCACCCCCACCCCCAATTCCATGAGACCCAAAGCCAAAGTTTTCTCTCTCTCTCCCTCTCCCTCTCCTTTATCCATCAGAAAGAAAAGCGAGAAAACTTGGAGAAGTCTTTCTTGGTCACCCAACGAGACAAGGATAGGTTGGAGTCACTTCAGATTGATCCGGGGCAGGTAAAGGCTGAACCTCCTTCAGAATCAACCCAACTAAGTCTATCGAGGAACGAGTCCTAGATCAGTGTCCTCTAGATCAGCCTTTTTTGACATTGACAAGACCAATCCACGTTGTTCCTTTAAAAAAAAAAAAAAGTAAGAATAACACCCCAAAACCGTATGTTGGCTTTCTTCTTATAGCCATCCTGGTTTCTTTGTCTGAATCCTATTTTAATCTACCCAACCATTGGAGAGATTAAGCACGTGGGATTTGGAGAAGAGACATCCTTTGTACTTTGACGCTTGGAAAATCAATGCCTTCCATGTTTTATCCAGTTTCTGATCATCCATTTTTGCCCCGAGCATCTCTGTACTACCAATCTAAGTCCAAAGTTGGCATCTTTAGACATTTCTACTTCCAGACACCGGCCTGTATCTCGGTTGATGATGGGGCCATTCTGTAAGGAAGGAAGATGAAGGAGTGTGAGCTTTCATACTTTTCGAAGAGGGGCAAAGAAAAGCAAAAATAATACCAATCAGCCCCCAAACATATTGCAGGATGGAAGGGTCTTTGGTAAACCCTACAGTCGATTTGGTGAGGTAGATTTCAGACAGATTGTCAACTCATAAACTCATTTCTATGGTCTTTTTAGAGTTGCCAACAAAAAGGGAGGGGGAAGCAGTGCAGCAGCTTGCAAACCGAAAGTGCATTCCATAAATAGTTTTCAAAGATAGTAACTAGGTGACTGAAGTTTATGCCGTGCAAAATTCTAACTGGAGAGCATGATTGATGACTCTGGGCTATGGAGGTATCCCATTGGAGAATATGAATTATGATACAGGGGGTGGGGGAAAACCAGGGTCAAGGGTGACAATGAATGATGTGTCTCAGAGTCGACTACACCCAGGCAATGCTGGACATGTTAACTCCTAATAAATCCTTTTGAAGTTTTGGAACTTTAGCTCGAGACTCATGGTTTAATTGGGGTAACTGCCAGAATCTTGACACAGATATTCATAAAAAGGCAGAGAAGGTGATCATCATTAAGAACAAGGGTCTTCAAACTTGGCAAGTTTAAGACTTACGGACTACAACTCCCAGAATTCCTGAGCTAACATGACTGGAGGAGGAATTCTAGGAGTTGAAATCCACAAGTCTTAAAGCTGTCAAGTTTGAGGACCCCTGATTAAGAAGCTCAAATCCCAGCATTGTTCAGCGATTATCAGCTAATGATGTCTACAGTGTTTCAGATCTTTCCCTGGCCTCAATTTTTGACCCTCACATTTTTATTATTGGCCTCCAGCTGGTATCAAACGGAGGGAAGGGTTGTGCAAAATTTAAAAAGAAGCTACATCTAATTAATTAGCAGTGGTCCCACATTTTTCCGTAAAGTGAGCTTAAGAATTAGAGGTGCCATCAAGGTAGGTCAAGATAGGCACCTCCTGTTAGCAGGGAAGTGATCCGTATACACCATTGAAAGTCTTTTCTTATAAAATTATCAAGTCAGGATCTTAAATAATGGACTAGTCCTAACTAGATTCAAGTTCCATGCAATAAACCAGGGATCCCCAACCTTTTTGACACCGCGGCCCGGTGCCGGTATCAGCTGGGCGCTGCGGCCGGCACCGGCACCAACTGGCGCCGCCATCTTTTTTGCGAAAAAGTGCTTCCGGTGACCTCACCGAAGCACTTTTTGTCAAAAAGATGGCGGCTAGCGCTCGGTGAGCTTTTGGGTAGAAATGGCTTTCTACCGGAAAAGCTCACGAGCAGCAGCCGCCATCTTTTTGATGAAAAAGTGCTTCCGGTGAGCTTTCTACCGGAAAAGCTCACCGGAAGCACTTTTTACCAAAAAGATGGCGGCGCCAGCAACCAGCGGCCCGGTAAGACTTGTTCCGCGGACGTACGGTCCACGGACCGGTTAGGGACCCTGCAATAAACCATCATTAGAATCTAGAATAACAGATTTGAAGAGACTTGGGGGAGGGGTTTAGCCTCCAGTCCCCTCATCATCCTGGTTGCTGCATTCTTCCTAGCGTAGCTGTCTAGTGAGATATCTCAAACAGAACAGAATAAGAATTGGAAGGGACCTTGGAGGTCTTCTAGTCCAGCCCCCTGTCCAAGCAGAAGACCCTACCACCATTTCTGACAGATGGCAGTCCAGTCTCTTCTGAACGCTTCCGGTGACGAAGCTCCCACAACTTCCGAAGGCAAGTCATTCCATTAAATATAGAATAACACAGTTGGAAGGGACCTTGTAGGTCATTTAGTCCAACCCCCTACCCAAGCAGGAGACCCTACCCTATTTCTGACAGAGGGCAGTCCAGTCTCTTCTTGAAAGCTTCCAGTGATGAAGCTCCCACAACTTCCGAAGGCAACTTCTGTGCCATGGGTTGATTGTTCTCACTGCCAGAAAGTTTCTCCTTATTTCCAGGTTGAATCTCTCCTTGGTCAGTTTCCATCCATCGTTCCTTATCTGGCCTTTGGGTGCTTTGGAGAATAGCTTGACTCCTTCCTCCTCTCTGTGGCAGCCCCTCAAATACTGGAAGGCTGCTCTCCTGTCTCCCCTGGTCCTTCTCTTCCCTAGACTAGCCAGGCCCAGTTCTAGCAATCATTCGTCATACACTTCAGCCTGTTTATTTATTCCTAAATATATTTAGAGATACATTGAACTGCATCATTCTTAGCAACCGAGCGCAAGGATCATTATCAGAACATATTTGGTCCCAGGCTTCTGAACTCTCAAATTCGCAAGCCAGACCTGAATAGCACTTAAATTGCTACTAGATGGAGTGAGGAGGAAACACCCTCCTATCTCAGATGAAAATTGGAAAAGAAAAAAAGAAAAAGCAAAATATGGAAATTGCACGCTGTAGGATCTAGAAGGGAAAGAAAAATCGGTTTTCTGGGATGACTGCGCTGACAATGGAGGAGATAGGCAGAATATTGGGTTTTCAAAAAAGGAGAATGTGGAGACCTGAGCACAGTGTTACTTGCTGGTGTGGAGAAGAATTTAAAATGCTTGGCTTTGTGTGTTCAAAAAAAATTGAACAAGAGGAAAAGGCTGCCTCGGAGTGAGTATGCCATGAAAAAAAAAAAAAGACAGGTGAGGGAAGAGTTAAATATTGCAGTTTTCTCCTTCAAAAACCCCCAAAAAATTCTACTCTTAGGAACTGGCATTGCTTGGGGGCATCAAGAGAAGGGAGTCAAAAATAAAAATGTAATAATCAAAATGACTGATTGCTTTATCTCCCTTAAATGGAAAAAATCAAATTGTTTGAGACTCTTCATAATAATAGGAACGAGCTGGGGAATATTTTTGCACGTGGCTGTGTTCTTTTTCATGTATGTTTTCCCTTTCCTGTCGTCGTACCCTCCATGCTGGCTAGAGCTAAAAGCCCAATTTCATTTCAGCCGCCATGTTAGCTCCCAGAATTCCATCAAACACCTAGAATCCTGAGCTCCCAGAATTCTCAGCCTTTACAAAGTTCCCAGAATCCCATGGAAAAAACTCCCGTGGTGGTTGTAGGAACAGGAATCTCAGCACATTTGGAAAGCAGTAAGTTGGCAATGACTTGGGAAGTGTAATACTGGAACAGAATAAAATTTCTCTTCTAGTTCTTCACTTATAATTGTAGGCTGGGTTATGGGGGGAAAAGTAGCTTTCTCTTTGTGTCCTTGTCTCTTCTGTTTGTGGGGTTTTCTTGGTTGCTCTCTGAGCTTGATAGTTTTCTTGCAAACGTTTCATGACCCAACTAGGCAACATCATCACTGCTAGAAGGGAGTGGGGTTTGGGAGGAGGAGGAGGAGGACTGTGGGGTCCTTGATGCTCTCTGAGCTTGGTGGTTTTCTTGCAAATGTTTCACTGCTAGAAGAGAGTGGGGACAAATGGATAGCATTGACCTAGTTGGGTTGTGAAACCTCTGCAAAAAAAAACAGCCAAGTTTAGAGTGCACCAAGGATCCTACAGTTCTTCTCCTCCTTACCCCACTTCCTTCTTCCTTCTGCAAACCCCACTCCCTTCTAGCACTGATTATGTTGCCTAGTTGGGTTATGAGATGTCTGCAAGAAAATCACCAAGCTCAGGGATAACCAAGGGCGCCACAGTTCTCCTCCTTCCTTTCTAGCACTGATAATATTGCCAAGTTCGGTCATGAAACGTCTGCAAGAAAACAACCTAGCTCAGGGAGCACTAAGGACCCCAACGTTGTCCTCCTCCTCTATGCAAACCTCATGTCCTTCTAGCACTGATGATGTTCCCTACTTGGGTCATGAAATGTCTGCAAGAAAGCAACCAAGCTCAGAGAGCACCAAGGATCCCACAGTTCCTCCCTCAGCTACAAATACCCTCTTCCATAGGTATCCCTCATAGCTATATATTCTGACATGCCTGTCATACCTGTGTGAAGTCCCAGAGTCTCTGAGTTGGTCTCAGCGTATCTTCGCATTTCTTCAGTGCGGGGGTCCTTCCTTTCCCATCATCTATGAGACATTTTGAGTCAGGTAGGAACGCTGTGGATCCCATTGGGCCCAGTTGCAACAATCCTTCGGTGCTGTAACGGACGAGCTGAGACCGAAACCAAAGCAAAGGTCATAAGATCATGGTTAAGTCCACCGCAACCATGAATGCAACAAGAGAGCTTTTGGAAATGTAGCTCTCGTCTCGCTTTTCAAATCCCCGCCTCTTTAAAATAGTCCCTCCTCACCGAAACCCATGAGGTTTTGACTTTGTGGCCAATGGACTCAGGCCTGTTTTACATCAAAGGCGACCCTAGTTTGGTTAGAGGTTCCTCAAGACTTTGTGGTGCCTTTCTAAACCTCCAGCCCCAAATCTAATTTATGTCAGAATATTCACGAACTGGCAGAGACATCATGGTAACAAGGTCAGCCAATGAGGGCTGCTTTTGGAAACAGAAACTTAAGGAAGGAGTCTGGGTGTGGCTTCAGCTCTAAAACGAAACTAATCTGGACTAGTCTGTCTGCTAACCGAAACTTGCTTACAATCTCCCCTCTACCACGTTGGAAGAATCTGCTGTTGGTATTGTAAATTTACTTCATGTGTTATGTATATAAAGAAGTTAATGAATCCTACTGAATCAGTTATCTGTGTGTGCTTTCTGGATTTGATTTTCTGCAACATGCTCAAACTCCATAGCTTGAGAATCGGTTCTCCTTCTCAAAAGTGAAGGTCTCCATCAAGCTTGACGATGACTGATAGGCCAAGTGCTGGTAGAGTGGAATGGTTGGAAAGTGACAGTTGGAAGATAATGGACACTGAAAATGGAGCCGAGCTGGGCATCCTGGAGTGAGGAAAAGTGCGGGAGGAGTAATACCTCCTTAAAAAACTTTGATCCAGCTGGCCCGGCTGGTAGCACCTCGTAAAGGCCCCTTTCCAGGGTTACAGGAGAAGATGGTCAACAGTTTTGAAGGTGGAAGAGGGCTCTACGCCCCAACGGCAGATAAACGGTAGAAGCATCTTCTAGGAGAAGGGAAACTCTGATTTCAAACCTCCACTGCCTTGTGGCTGTGTCTATTATTGGAAAAGGCTTCAGGAATCAACCTTGAGGCAAAATCCAGGGCTGGAGCCCCGGAAGCAGTTCGTGACTGTGTACAATCACGTTCTGGTAACTCCTGCGGCGCAGCCGGAACTAACCGTATTGGCTCTGCTGTTCCATTAGACTATTTCAGTGACTTGGAGAGGGGGGATCTGCTGCTTGGGTAACAGTTTATCCTCCATATGGAATTACTCATGCCTCGTGCTCTGGAGAGGCACTCCAGCTTTGCACACAGCATTGAAACAACACAGGACGTGGCAGTTGCCAGTTTCCTAGCACGATACCATTGTCTCTTGAGACTAAGGATGCCAAGCTTGACTTCAGAAGAACATTTTTTTTACCTGGGAAGACATTCCGTGGCACGGATAGAGGATCGCTTTATTGTCATCTTCTGCGCCCTGGTCCAAGCAGTAGCCACTGGCTTTGCTGTTGCGTACCTGAAATCAAAACCAGGGTAGATAAGAAATGAAGGGGGAAGAAAGAAAAGAAAAGGAAGAAGGTAGGGGAGGAAAGGAGACAAGGAAAAAAGGAAGAGAGAGAAAGAGTGAAAAAAGAGAAAGGAAAAAAAGAGAGGAAGAAGAGGGAGGAGGAGAAAGACAGACAAGATTCTCAGTCATCCAGATCAAAGGTGCTTTTTCAAGAGACAACTGGAAAAGGAAGGAAGGAAGGAAGGAAGGAAGGAAGGAAGGAAGAAAGAAAAAGAAAGAAAGAAAGAAAGAAAGAAAGAAAGAAAGAAAGAAAGAAAGAAAGAAAGAAAGGAAAGAGAGAGAGAGAAAAAGAAGAAAGAGGTACATCTAAAACATTTTTGCCATACACTAAATAAATACCACTTTGGTAATTGATGGATTCCCTCTTTGAAGTTAGACCAATGTTATGGACCATGGATGGAGACTCAACCCATGTCTCCTCCTCCTGAAACCATGATATCACTCTTGTCTCCTATCTAACGAGTGCCCGGCTTCCTTCCGCTCTGATAAACCAGAAATCAAAACCAAATTGTACCAAGTGAATGCTTTCTTATCTCATTTCCCAGCCAACAGTCCTTCCCCCCTGCCCCCCAAAAAATCAGCACCTCCACCCAGTGCAATAAAAACTGAAGGATGATTTAAATAAATAAGGCAAAACTCTCCAGGATCAAACGTGGCTCGATGAGATGAGCATCTCAAGAAGCGATTGGAATCATCTCCTCTGAAAGACGATGTAAAATATCGTTTCATCGCACGTCACAAATTCCAAGGTCAGGAAGCACTGGAGTCCTTCGTCTTCCCAAAATGTGCTGCCAGCATTTAAGTGGGACCAGTGTTGCTTTACGACACACGGGATGTTATTCAGGAGTGAAGATGTGCTGGGGTTTGGTTTGGTTTTTATGACCCAGGCTTTATAAAAAAAAATATAGAGTGTTTCGATGGATGGGAAATATATTTTTACAGCCTCTCGGTATGTTTTATATCCTTCCTCGTATATTTAGTTGCTCCGTTGACAAGAGGCCAAAGACAACGAGGCTGGTTTTTTATTAGGATGTCTTTGAACAGGAAAATAAAAATAATAATGGGGAAGCTATCTTCCAAATCGCAATTCCAGGAGACAACCGGCGAGAAACTGTCTGGTTATACATCACACACATAACTTGATTAGCAATTACAGCTGGGCAGCATAAATATCAGCACCAAGTCAAAATTGCCTTGGCCATTTCTCAAAAATGCCTTTTCCCCTGTTGAAAGCAGCTTCCTCTCTTTGTGCCTACTTCCTTCTTCAGGCTCTTGAGGATTATTTCTGAATTTATGGGGGGTGTTTTTCAGCTGGAGTGTGGGAGCGGGGAACACACTTCCTTTGATGTGACTCTATATCGCTCTGCAGCATCTCTTATTAGAGAGACAGTTTGGTCTAATGGTTAAGGCGCCTGGCTAGGAACCAGAAGATGGGGAGTTCTAGTCCTGTCTTAGGCCTGAAAGCCGGTTGGGTGACTTTGGGCCAATCACTGGGAGTTCTAGTCCTGTCTTAGGCCTGAAAGCCGGTTGGGTGACTTTGGGCCAATCACTGGGAGTTCTAGTCCTGTCTTAGGCCTGAAAGCCGGTTGGGTGACTTTGGGCCAATCACTGGGAGTTCTAGTCCTGTCTTAGGCCTGAAAGCCGGTTGGGTGACTTTGGGCCAGTCACTGGGAGTTCTAGTCCTGTCTTAGGCCTGAAAGCCGGTTGGGTGACTTTGGGCCAGTCACTGGGAGTTCTAGTCCTGTCTTAGGCCTGAAAGCCGGTTGGGTGACTTTGGGCCAGTCACTGGGAGTTCTAGTCCTGTCTTAGGCCTGAAAGCCGGTTGGGTGACTTTGGGCCAGTCACTGGGAGTTCTAGTCCTGTCTTAGGCCTGAAAGCAGGTTGGGTGACTATAAGTAACACCTAATGTCCCTTCCCCCTCCTAGTTTCCCCACAAGAACTCTGGGAGTGACTTTGCAACCAAATCTTGCTTTTATGACCTTGGCAGGTGCAAAGTGAAGGCAAGTTGAAGCACCGTTGCAGCTTCAGTGCGTGACCATTCTTGCTTCATGATTAAATTGCTGGTCCCAGTTTGGTTGCTCAATGAGGACCATCATGTACATGGTTTTTTCCAACCTGGCACCTTTCAGCTATGGAGAGGCCCCAATAGAATGATAGAATAGAATAGAATGAGCTGGAAGGGACCTTGGAGGTCTTCTAGTCCAACCACCTGCTCAAGCAGGAGAACCTATACCGTCTCAGACAAGCGACTGTCCAGTCTCTTCTTTAAAACCTCCAGTAATGAAGAACCCACAACGTCTGAAGGCAACTTCTGTTCCACTGGTTCATTGTTCTCACATTTAGGAAGTTTCTCCTGAATTCCAGGTTGCTTCTCTCCTTGATTAGTTTCCATCCATTGTTTCTTGTCCTGGTGCTTTGGAGAATAATTTGGCCCCCTCTTCTTTTGGGCAGCCCCTCAAATACTGGAAGACTGCTATCATGTCGCTCCTAATTCTTCTTTTCTTTAGACTAGCCAAACCAGACCAGCCTAGCACAAAATTGAACAACAGATTCACACATTACCTCTCCGTATGTGATGGTGTTGTTGTAAACCCTCATTTCAGGATAGACGTTCTCCAAGTACCACTTAAAACTCCGGCACTGCAGACGCTGCCGTAAAGCAACCCTTTCTGACACGTCTCCGAAGTCAACTCCAGGGTTCTGGGAAACACAAAAAGACAGAACCAAATTCTACCCAGCTTCTTCTCCAGTTCACACAACTGTTGACTTGGTCTACAGCCCCGTTCTACCAACCTACCCAATTCCCTTCCTTTCCTTCCTTCCTTCCCACCCTCCCTCCTCTCTCCTTTCTTCTTCCCTCCTTCCTTCCTTCCTCCTTCCCTTCTTCCTCCTTCTTTTCCTCCCTACTTTCCCTCTTTCCTTCCCTTCCTCACTCCCTCCTTCCTTCCCTCCTTCTTTTCCTCCTTTCCCTCCTTCCTTCCCTTCCTCCCGCTCTCCTTCCTTCCCTCCCTCCTTCCTTCCTCCCTTCCCTCCCTCCCTTCCCCCTTCTTTCCATCTCTTCTTCCCTTCCCCCTCCCTCCCTCCTCCTGTCTTCTTCCCCTCCCTCCTTTCCCTCCTCCCCTCCTTCCTCCTCCTTCCTTCCTTCCTCCCTCCCTCCCTTCCTTCCTTCCTTCCAACCCTCCCTCCTTCTTTCCCTCCCTTCCTTTCCTTCCTTCCTCCTCCTTTCCTCCCTCCTTCCTTCCCTCCTTCCTTCCTTCCCTCCCTCTTCCTTCCTTCCTTAGCCAAGTAAGCAGCTTCTGAGTCTAGGGAGGCTGTTAAAAACCACAAATAAATATTAATTATTATCTTGGCTGATAAGTGGAATTCAGGAACATTCCACCTGTGGGGAAGAGGCCTCATGCTCCCCTTACCGTCATTGGTATGTTCCACGCCATGTACACGTGGGACTTGAAGTCGTCCATCCATACTTCGGCCGCACGCAGGGCGTTGCGCTTTGCGTAATAGTCGATGTCGTTGTTGTAAGGTTTCTTGGTGCGCTCAATGTGAGCCACGCGGGAACAAGGCAGGACTTCCATGCTCCCGCCACACTGCCAGACCTGTAGGAAAAGTTACGCCTGTTACATGACAGTGGATAAAACTGGTGGTTGAGAATGACTGTAGCTAGAATGACTGTAGGGTTTCGAAGATGAGGATGGGCTGTGCAATGCAATGTCCTAGAACACAGAATCACAGGGCTGGAAGGGAACTCGGAGATGTTTAATTTTGAATACAGAATAGCAGAGCTGGAAGGGACCTTGGAGGTCATCCAGTCCAACCCCCTGCCCGCGCAAGATACCTTATGCCTTTCAGGACTAATGACCGTCCAATCTCTTCTTGAGCAAGTCGTTTCTTGCTTGCTGTCTACTAGGGTTTTCACCATACATCTTGCATGATGATTTGCATATGAGTAGTATACCATGGGGGAAATAGTGTCCATTAATCCACATGCAAAGGCATGAAGGAGGAAGAGAGCGAGGGAGGCAAGAAGAAGAAAAGGGAATGGGAAAAGGAGCAGAGTGAGGGAGGGAGGAGGAAGAGAGGAAGAAAGGAAGAAGGAAGAATGGAAGAGAGGAAGAAAGGAAGAAGGAAGAATAGAAGGAATGAAGGAGGAAGAGACAGTGGGAGGGATGGAGGGAAGAAAAAGGAAGAAACGAAGGAGGAAGAGAGCAAGAAAGAGAGGAGGAAGAGACCAAGGGAGGGAGAAGGAAGAGGAAGGAAGAGAATGGGAGGGATGGTGGAAGAGGAAGAGAAAGGAAGGGAGCAAGAGAGGGAGAAAGAGAAAGGAAGAAAGGAAGGGGAAAGACAGCAAGAAAGAAAGGAGGCAGAGAGCAAGGGAGGGAGAAGGAAGGAAGGAAGGAAGGAAGGAAGGAAGGAAGGAAGGAAGGAAAGAAGGAAGAGAGAATGGGAGGGATGGTGGAAGAGGAAGAGAAAGGAAGGGAGGGAGCCAGGGAGGGAGGAGAAAGAGAAAGGAAAAAAGGAAGGAGGAAGAGAGCAAGGGAAGGGGAAGAAGAGAAAGAAAGGAAGAACAAGAGGGAGGGAGGAAGCAAGGAAGGAAAAGCAAAGGAAGGAGGGAGGAGGAAGAGACGAAAACAAAGGGTGGGAAGGAGGAAGGCAGGAAGGAGCTACTTTTATTAGATGCAAAACATCCAGATTTTTTTTTCTAAATATAAATCCTCAAATCTCATGGGGCCTAATTCAGGTTTCGCAGGGGCAATTTTCACCCTTGACCTTAGCTGAAGATCTCCTGAAAGATGGGGTCCCATCCACTGCTCCCCTGGTGCCCTCAGCTCCAAAATCAAATGAAATCAAATACTGGTGCCACCCTCAGTGCCACCCTCTGCCCCCTCATCCAAGGTTAAGTGCAACTGAAAACCGAGTGTCTTTGGCATCGATGTAGAGAGACCTGAGGAGGTGGTTCTATCATTAAAAGGACAAACTTGTTTCCTTTCATTTGCAAATGAAGGCTTCATTCACTTTAATAGTTTTGCTTCCTGCACTTCAGGGTTTTTTTTTAAGTTACGTAAGACGTATTTATAACCCTCCCAAGATGGATGGTAATGCAGTATGTTGAGCCTAAAAAAGCATTAAACCAACCACGGGCGTTAAGGGAAGCAGTCCAAACTCATCTATGTATGCAAGACAAACAGTTATTTATTCAAGCTACATTTTCTCAATGCCAAAATCTCCCTTAAGTTTCTCAAGTTTTCTTCCTTTGCAAAAAAAAAAAAAAAAGAAGAAGGAAAGAAGGAAGGAAAGAAGACAGAAAGAAAGAAAAAAAAAGAAAGATTCAATTTGTTTACTTCATTCTCAAAATGCATGAAAAAAAAATTCCTCTTTGCAGTTTGTTTTTTAAACCTGTCTCTAGTGTTGATGGTAAAGGGACGTGGTGGCTCACTGGCTAAGACGCTGAGCTTGTCAGTCAGAAAGGTCGGCAATTCAGTGGTTCGAATCCCTAGCGCCGCATAATGGAGTGAACTCCCATTTACTTGGCCCAGCTTCTGACAACCTAGCAGTTTGAAAGCATGTAAAAAAAAATGCAAGTAGAAAAATAGGGACCCCTTTGGTGGGAAGGGAGCAGCGTTCCGCGCGTTTTTGGTGCTTAGTCATGCTGGCCGCATGACCACGGAGACGTCTTCAGACAGCGCTGGCTCTTCGGCTTTTGTAACGGAGATGAGCACCAACCCCTAGAGCCGGAAACGACTAACATGTATCTGCGAGGAGAACCTTTACCTATGAATGACGTACCAGAGTCAGCATCTTGCCCCCCAACAATTTGGGTTCTCCTTTGACTGGATTTGAAAGGATGGAAGGCTGAGTCAACCTTGAACCGGTCAGTATCGAACTTCTGGCAGTGAACAGTGAGTGAGTTAGTTTGCAATTCTGCTTTCTAACCACTGTGCCATCATCACGGCTCTTAATGAACAGTATCCTTCCCCATTGGCTCAATGAAGGTTGGTAGAGCAATGTTTTTGACTTTCTAGCCTAGGATTTCTTGTGTCCAGCCTAAGGACACCCAGTTGGCTTCTATACCTAAAGGGAGACTCCAACCTCCTTCTAGCATCTTCTAGGTTGAGATTAAGGTTAACTACCCTGGCTCCCATCCTTTCAAGAACAAGCTCAATGAATAGAAACAAGGTTCAATCCCTTTGAGTTTCAATCCCTTTGTGTGAGGGAAACCTTTACCTTAGTGTTGATGGTGCAAAAAGTCATATTTGGGCACTATAGCTCTCAATTTCTCTATTTCTGACACTTTACGGAGCTTCTTGGGCTTCCCGACCTGAAAAAAACTTTTGTGAAATGATTTCCTTCCTTCCTGATGTGGTTTTTTTGGAGACTTAAATGGACCGTGAGGAAATTACGGAGGGAAAATCAATCTACCATGAAAAATTAGGCCAGTTACATACAGAAAGTCCTCAACGTATGACCTCAGTTGAACCCCGGATTTCCGTGGCTAAGCGAGACATTTGTTAAGTGGGTTTTGCCCCATCTTACGACCCTTTTGCCACCGTTGTTAAATGAATCACTGCCGTTGTTAAGTGAAGCTGGCTTCCCTGTTGACTTGGCTTGTCAGAAGGTCACAAAAGGGGATCACTGCAATTGTCATAAATGTGAGCCGGTTGCCAAGCATCTCATATTTTGGTCATGTGGCCATGGGAAGGCTGCAATGGTCATAAGTCCCTTTTTTCCATGACGTTGTGGGAAAGTGGAATGTGTAGTCGATTGAAGAGAAGGTCTACGGAAATTAATCAAAATTAATATTTTAAAAAAAATATTGAAAGGAGACCCTCGTCAACACAATATTTGATAAAGCAGGATTTAGATCATAAGCAGAATTCAACCTGAGGAGTCCTTGGTGTTCTCTGAGCTTGGTTGTTTCCTTGCAGACGTTTTATTACCCAACTAGGCAACACCATCAATGCTGGTGTGGTCTAGTTTGTGTAATGAAACATCTGCAAGAAAACCACCCAACTCATTTTAACCCTGAGCTACAAAGATTCTCCTTTCTCAGAATTCAAACTTGGAGGTGGGAAAAAAGGCAAAAATAAAAGAATTTAAAAGTTCTCCAGAAACGCCTCCAAATGTTTGTTTTCAAGTTCTGATTACTTTCTTGCTAACCAGGGAGAGGAAAAAAAAATATAACTTTGCCATTTCTGTTTTTCAGATGAGCTTTTATATCCTTTAAAAGCATTCACTATTTGATCTGATGGAGAAGCTACGAAGATCTCAAAATAACTAAGACATTCATAAAGGTTCTGAAATGGGGGAAAATTATGGCTGGGATCCATCAAGAACACTCCATCTTGCAATGTTTCCTTGCTGATCCTATTTGTACCGGGAATCTGTCTTTTTCCAAAGATATATGATTCTAGAGCTGACACTAATGGATGCCGCATTTAGTGTTTCTGCTGAATCTTTGTAAACTTTTTGGCTTTTTCTGAAGGAAGTTTTCAGAGAGAGAAAGAGCTGCAGTTGAGGAGGGGGAAAGGAGGAGGAAGAAGGAGGAGGACGAGAAGGGGAAGGAGAAAGAGGCAAAAAAAATATATCTAAACTTTGCCTGATTGCTTTCAGATAATCCAATATCCTTATCTAAGAGCTTTATTAAGAGGGGGAGGGGGAGGAAGAGGAGAGGAGGAGGAGGAGGAAGAAGAAATTCAAGAAGAGGAGGAAGAAGAAGAAGAGGAGGAGGAAGAAAAAGAAGAAATGTAAGAAGAGGAGGAGGAAGAAGAGGAGGAAGAAGAGGAGGAAGAGGAAGAAGAGGAAGAGGAAGAAGAGGAAGAAGAAGATGATGAAGAAGAGGTGGGAGAGGAAGAGGAAGAGGAAGAGGAAGAAGAAGAAGAAGAAGAAGAAGAAGAAGAAGAAGAAGAAGAAGAAGAAGAAGAAGAAGAAGAAGAAGAAGAAGAAGAAGAAGAAGAAGAAGAAGAAGAAGAAGAAGAAGAAGAAGAAGAGCAGCAATGACTTTGAGAGGAGACAATCTCCTGTTAACCTTATAAGAGAAAATCCTTTAATCATGGCCAACACTGAAATATTTCCTGAAGAATTTTACACTCAGCATTCTTTATCTCTTTGAGGGTTTTATGAGCAGAGAGATAAATCAGGCAAATTAATAGTCTGGCACAATGGGAGGGAGAAGAAGATAAGATTGCAAGGGGGAAAAAAGGATTTTAAAAACGACCCACATATTTTAACCGCTAATCCAACCCTAAAAAAAAAAAGAAAGAATAGTAAATCCACTTTGCACCATGCTGACAAAGGACATCATTCCTCTTTGACCGGATGTGTTTTAGAGATTGACCTGAAAGGGGATTTTTTTTTTTTATGAGATAAGGTTCTTTTCTGTAAAGACAAGTAAATCTCCTGTCTTTCTGAAACAATCAATTATATTTGAAGGAGGAAAGGGAGACAGGCAGGTTATTTAAAAGCATCCCCCCAAATACAGAAAATAGCCAGGAACGAAACCTCCTTGTCTTACAACCGCTGAGCAATAGAATTCAGCACAGAGCTAATAAAAGATGGCAGGCAAGCCAACTACTGCTCCACATTTTCTCCTTCAGCAAAACATGTATTTAATATTGAAGCAAGAGGAGATAAGCTCGTTTATTTTAATTATCTCACACTTCTAAGAAGCTACTCTTAATAGAGTGGTTTCTTATGATCCTTTATACCTATCTAGGGAGCTTCCAAAGCAAGCAAGCTCTGCTTCCTACTTCGTGGATACTCATGATTCTTTTCCGTACTGAATGGCATCCATTCAATTACTGCTGTGGATGAGAAAGGGATTTTGCACAAAAATGGACATTTTCGGTGGTGGTTTTACCCAGTCCCCCACTTCCTACTCTAGCTGAGGTGGATTGTGGTGCCCCCCCCAAATCAGCCATCTTGTGACGTAAGCTGTTTCCTTTTAACACCAAATGGCAACTCCATGGTTCAAACTTCATGGCTTCCTGCTGTTTTAGTTTTATTTTTCTTTCCTATTTCAGGAAAGGAGGAGGAGGAAGAGGAGAAGCGGGGGGAGGAAAAAGAGGAAAAGGAGAACAATCAAACTTTGGCAGACTGCTTTTAGATAATCCAACATCCTTGTCTGGCAGCTTTATTAAGACAGCAGGAGAAGAAGAGGAGAAGGAGGAGAAAAAGAAGAGGAGGAGGAGAAAAGAGGAGGAGAGGAGGAGGAGGAAAAAAAGAAGAGGAGGAGGAGAAAAAGAAGAAGAAGAGGAGGAGAAAAGAAGAGGAGGAGGTGGAGGAGGAGGAAAAAGAAGCTATTTCTCAAAGCCCATTTCTAACTCAAAAATAGAAAATCTATTTTCTTGATGTTCAATACTCAGCAAACATTCTTTTAACAACATATTCCTCTCCCCTCCTCTCAAAGTACAGTCCAGCAGCAACAGCAAATAAAAATCATCGGCCTTTAAGATACAAATCACTTTCCTCTGCTCTCAAAAGGAATGAATATCATGAGGCTTTTAAGAAAACTGTATTCCTCTGCAAAGGCCATAATTTTCTCTCCCTGTTGGAAGTACGGTTTTGCCCACGTGACCCGCACAGACCGAATGAGAAATTTCTAGGACAGATCCATTTAGAGAAAGCCAGGTTCCCACCGTACCATCAGAAGAAATTTTAAAGGCTCCAATTTCAGGCTCGACAGGATTACAGAAATTTTGCGGAGCATTGGACGAGTTTTCAATTATTGATTTGCTATTACTTTATTTGTGTTTACAATGTTCCCGTCCTGCTGTTTTAATCAAAGTCCTCGAAATACCTAGACCTCATGGTAAAACAAATCAATAAATAAAGACTGTGGATACCAAGAATTTTAGGTAATCCTCACCTTACAACCACAACTGAGCCCAACATTTCTGTTGCTAAGCGGGACTTTTGATAAGTGAGTTTTGCCCTTTTCTTGCCACAGTTGTTAGGTGAATCACTGCCATTCTTAAGTAAGTAACATGGTACTTAAATGAAACTTTGACTGCTTGTCAGAAGGTGTGGTGGTTCGCTGGCAGCAGGTGCAGGTGGCTGAGATCTTGGAGAACAAGGACTCAGATGAGGGGCCTGCGTGTGATGCCAGGACTATCGGAGAGCAGAATGCTGCCTTCGGAGCTTGTGGAAGCCGGCAGCAGTGATGAAGAGGTCCCCAGGGTGCCTGTGCTCAATGTGCATGCACGCAGGGCTGCTCAAAGGAGAGAGCAGCTGCAGCAGCACACAGGTGACTCGGGAGTAAGGCTGCAAGGTAATGGCTCCTCCCTTAAGAGATAAAAGCCAGCTGAGAAACCCGAGTTCTTTGCAGGAAGCAAAGAAGTTTTTGCACTCAAGCCTTATGGACGTTCAGATTATCTTAGATTGTGTTTGTAGACTTTTTGTGTTTGAAATATTTCTTGGCGACTTTATCTAGTTTTCTTGGCAGCCTTGCACAACCTTGGCAAGGCTCGTTCTTATCAGAGACAATTAATTTTAATAGCCTTTTAACCGTGAAGGAACGGAATTTGTAAATAATCATTACAAGGTTTTGCTGTTACCTCTGTTTCCTGTTGGGTCAGAACAGAAGGTTGCCAAAGTCATCATAAAACCCTGGGACCCTGCAACCATCATAAGAACATGCTGTCAACTCATAAAATATTTCTCTGGTCTTTTAGAGTTGCCAACAGAAAGGGAGGGAGGAGCAGTGCAGCAGCTTGCAAAGCGAAAGTGCATTCCATAAATGTTTTCAAAGATAGTAACTAGGTGACTGAATTCTGCCACGCAAAATTCTAACTGGAGAAGATGATTGATGACTCTTGGCTATGGAAGTGTCCCATTGGAGAATATGAATTATGATACACCCAGGAAGGGGTGGGGGAAACCAGGGTCAAGGGTAACAAGGAATGATGTGCCTCAGAAACGACTACACCCAGGCAGTGCCGGCATGTTTACTCCTAATAAACCTTTAAGTTTTGAAAATCCAGCTAGAGACTCATGATTTAAATGCAAGTAACTAATGAAGCCCTGACACACGCCAGTTGCCAAGCGTCTGAATTTTAATCACATGACCACGAGGATCCTACAAGGGTTGTAAGTATGAAAAACGGTCACGTCACTTTTTTTTTCAGTGCTGCTGTAACTTTGAATGGTCATTAAATGAACTGTTGTAAATCGAGGATTACCGGTAATGGATAAATAAAGGCGCAAGGAATTTACACCAGAATATATCAGACTTGGAAATGTTGCTTGGCTGGCTGGGGAATTCTGGGAGTTGAAGTTCAGAGGTCTTAAAGTTGCCACGTTTGGAGACTCCTGAGCTAATCCAGTAAAATACATTTGCCTGGATTCAAAAATTCTATTGAATGGGGAGATTTGACCGGATCATGTTTGATTTCTAGACTGAATCTTGATGCAATGTTAGTCACATTCTCCAGTATGGTCCATTGTGTTTGAGACCCTGAGCTGCCCCTAAATCTGGATTAAAAAGATTAGCCCCCAATGTGCCTGCCCCAATACTAAAGAAAGGGCAGAAAGAACCCACGTTAATTCACGTTTGTGTGTATAAAGATAGGGACGCAGTGGCTCAGTGGCTAAAACACTGAGATTGTCGATCAGAAAGGTTGGCAGTTCGGCGGTTCGAATCCCTAGCGCCATGTAATGGAGTGAGCTCCCTTTACTTGTCCCAGCTTCTGCCAACCTAGCAATTCAAAAGCACATAAAAAATGCAAGTAGAAAAATAGGGACCCCTTTGGTGGGAAGGTAACAGTGTTCTGTGCACCTTCAGCATTTAGTCCTACCAGCCACATGACCACGGAGACGTCTTCGGACAGCGCTGGCTCTTTGGCTTTGTAACAGAGATGAGCACCTCCCCCTAGAGCCAGAAACGACTAGCACGTATGTGCAAAGGGAAAACTTTACCTTATGTAAAAAAAAACTGCATTCGATCCTTTATGAGGAATGAGGGAATAGAAAGGGACTGTATCATATTTACAGATGATACTAAGCTGATAGGAATACCCAACACCCTAGAAGATAGGCTCAAGATCCAGATAGATCTTGACAGACTTGAACACTGGGCCCTATCTAACAAAATGAAATTCAACGTAGAGAAAAAGCAAGAAAAACCAAAAGCACACATATAGGCTGGGTGAAACCAGGCTCAATAGCAGTAACTGTGAGAGGGATCTTGGAGTCTTAGTGGACAACCAGCTAAATATGAGCCAGTGGTGTGCAGCAGCCGCCAAAAAAGCTAATGCAATCCTAAGTTGTATTAACAGAAGGATACAATCAAGATCAAGGGAAGTACTAAGATCACTCTATAAAGCCTTAGTAAGACCACACCTAGAGTATTGCATCCAGTTTTGGCCACCACACTATAAAAAAGATGTTGAGACTCTAGAAACTAGAGTGCAGAGAAGAGCAACCAGGATGATTAGGGGACTGGAGACTAAAACATATGAAGAACAGTTACAGGAACTGGGCCTGGCTAGTCTAGTGAAGAGAAGGACCAGGGGAGACAGGAGAGCAGCCTTCCAATGTTTGAGGGGCTGCCACAGAGAGGAGGAAGGGGTCAAGCTATTTTCCAAAGCACCCAAAGGCCAGACAAGGAATAATGGATGGATGGAAACTTTAATGCAAGACAGATGTGCCGGCTTTAAAAAAAAAAAAAAAGCAAAAAACACAACAGCAACTTTGAAAGCACTCCCAAGCATCTTTGCTTAATAATCTTTCTACAGAGCTTCATTGCAGGTCCTTTGGGAGTCATGGCAAAAGGCTACCATATGGATTAGCATCAGCATACTTCCAATATATATGATGGAATAATGCAAAGCTTTTTTGCTTTTTTTTTTTCTTTAAAAATCCAACAACCTAGCAACTTGTCTGTGATTATTAAGAAAGACACCCCTTGTTGGTTAGGTTATTTCTTTAAAAGAGGAACCTCTGAGAGCCGATGCCTTCAGAGAATGTTTCCGTTTAAGATTATTTGGCCTGTCAGCATATCCAGTTCATCATCACCCCACCCACCAAGTTCTATTTCCTTAAGGTCTGAGGAGCAGAAGGGCAAACGTTTTGCTCCTGAAAATATGTCTGCCAAAGCAAAATGCCGTAGAATTGTAAGACCTTCAGGAGAAACTCTGCAGACACCATGGAGTTTCATTTCAGTCTTGCGATGTCAGCGTATATCCATAATTGCATCTATCTTCTGGGTCTTGTAAAGTCACGCAAGCTTGCAAAGGTACACAATTTCCCTGAAAGGGGGTTGGTTTTCCCAGAAGCATCCATCACAGGATGACTCTGGGGTAGGCATCCAGGTTTATCTATCTTCACATAGAGTCTTCTAACTCAGTGGTCGCCAACCAATGGGCCGGGGACCACTGGTGATCCGTGAGAAAATTTTGGTGGTCCACAGAGAAATGTCACCCCCAAAGCAATTAATCCAGGCTGCGCGGGAACACAAGGCTGCCCCGCCCACATGGCCTGCAGGAAACACAAGGCTTGCGTTGCTTGCATTGTGAACAACACGTAGTGAGGGGAGGGAAGAAAGGGCGGAGGGGGGGAAACTTACCCACTCGCCCCACGCGCCTGGCCTAGCCACCGGTCTGCTTCTTTCCACTTCTTTCTTCTTCTGCTTTTGGCTGCATGCAAGGAAAGCAGCCAAAATCTTTCTTTCTCTGCCCCAAACTCCACCAGAAATGAGTCTTTGGGACCCTGCAAGGCCTCCTGCTCCAAGAGTCTGTGCCGGTGCGACAAGTCCCACAAAGACTCATTTCTGGCAGAGTTTGGGGGAGAAAGAGAGAAAGGCTTCTGCTGCTTTCCTTGCATGAAGCCAAAAGTCTCTCTCTCCCCCCCTGAGAACGGAACTGGAGACGGTATCCTGCAATCCCAAATAAACAATGATCGATCGGTAGGAAAACGGGGTGGGGAATTTTCCTGCAGACCTTTTTGGGAATTTTCCCAGGGTCTCTGGTCCTTAAGATTTAAAATTATGAGTTTGGTGGTCCCTGAGGTCCAAAAGGTTGGTGACCCCTGTTCTAAATCATGCAGGATGAAATGGGTTACATTTGGGCTCTCCTGCATTTCTATTGGGATCCCCCAAAGATGCTAGAGTTGGGAGGGTACTCAAAATGAGTTGGGCTTGAAGGTGGGATAGGAAGCCCAAGTCTCAAGAAACAAAATGGGGTGTTGTTTGTAGATCTGAAGATGGTTGTGGAATGCTTCAGCCTCCTAAAATTGAACCCTGGTCTCAAAACAACTCTGGGGCCACCAATATTTGGAATGTCACTCTGGGACCAAAATATGTCATGAAAAGATCCACGTACCTAATTTATAGTGCAATGCTGAGTATTACTTGCTTACCAGCAAAGATTCAGGTAGGTTTTCTTCATTCTTAATTGGAACCGGTTTGACGGTTGAAATTCTATCCCGTTCATCTCAACAAATCTAGTTAAAGAGAACTTGGTGAGGATCGTACTTGGAGAACGATCACGTCCCATTACTTAGGTAATTGCCCAAAAGACTGGGTCTTCTATAAAGGCATGTGGGTTTTCCTCCACCCCTTCATTCTGAGAGTTGAAATCAACCACAGAATCATTGCTAGCTTTTCCACACATGGTAAGGTCGATGCCACAGCTTCCTTCAAAAGCAAGGCCATTGGAATGCTTACAAACTACACACACACACACACACACACACTCAAAAAAAACCACTCTGCTAACAATGCAGAATCTAAAATTACATTTTAATGGTAATGTGAGCAAATCATCCTTTCTGTGTATTCAAGCAATTTCCATTCATTTCCCCCCCCCTCCTAACTTATTCAAAGCAGCAGTGTGATATTATAAAGACCAACGTATAATTTACATCGGAGGTAGTGGGATTAAAAAAACCAGGCTAGCATTGTACAATAGTAACACTGGAGAAGGTGTGTGCATGTAGGAGGCAGAATAAAAGGGAGCCTGAAATCTTTGTGTAGAATTATACAACTTGATGTAACAGCTGCCAACACTAATCTCGTAGGAAGGATATTTAGCTAGAATTCAAAAGATTCCAACGCTTCCCCAGAAAATCAAAAGAGAACTCATAAAACTCGGTTGCAATCTATTCTGGAGCATCAACAATTCAGACTGGGTTATATTTAGTTCCACATTTTCATAGGGTTAAGCTAACTCTGTTCTGTCAAACTCACCTAACTTGTACAACACCACTTGTCCAACATTCATAGTCAAGTCAAAGTCCTAGAAAGGTCTTACTTATTTTTAACAGGGTTTCTTCGGGTATTATTTTTTTTCTGCACCATTATTTTGGCTTTCAACTCATCCTCCCCAACAGGAGGTTGAAAGGAGAACACCTACCCCAATAATCTCATCATGATTTTTAAAAAAATGTTATCCTTTTTCCTCTGTTGAATAAAATGTGAGCAGTAGGAAGTGAGTGTGAGGGACTTATAGCCTCTTTTACGGTGCCTGGAAAGATGAAAAACAGAAAAGGTAGCTGATCAAAACACCTGATGATTCTTTGTGGCTAACACAAAAGAGACACACACAACAAGCTGAGATTGGTGGGTGATCTCTGTTCTGAGAACAGGCCAATACCCAACTCAATGAATGAATTGCCTAAGTTCTGTTTGCCTTTCTAGACAGGACCAGGCAGGAAACATAACTCAATAAGCTAATTGTACTTTACTATAAAGCTAATTGTACTTTACTATAAAGCTACATTAATGCAATTTTGCAAGTCCGAAACTACAGGTCTCCCACTGTCTCCTGTACAGCCCTCCAAAACTCTGAGCCTCTTTATCTGCCCATTATGCAGCTGTGGGCTATGCTGTCTCTTATCATTCCCTATCATTCTCTTTTCCTTTGTCTCCCAAAGTCTTTCCTGCATAGCATTCCAGCCATCTCCTTTACAGCCTGAGAAACTAGGGAGGGTCCCTTCTCAACCTCTTTCTTCATCCGTTGTACAGCTTTGGGCTGTGCCCACTTTTATCTGTCCATACCCTAGACAGCATCTCTTCCCTTCCCTCTCCCAAGTTTTTCCCCACTCACCCTTACAGCCGTCTCCTTTACACCTCAAGAGACTAGGGAGGGTCCCTTCAGAGTCTCTTGTTCCACCCATTATGCAGCTGTGGACTATGCTGTCTCTTATCATTCTCTAGGGAGCTTCTCTTCTCCTGATCTCCCAAGGCCTTTCTCACATACCATTCCAGCCATCTCCTTTACAGCCCAAGAAACTAGGAGGGTCCCTTCTCAACCTCTTTCTTCATCCGTTGTACAGCTTTGGGCTGTGCCCACTTTTATCTGTCCATACCCTAGACAGCATCTCTTCCCTTCCCTCTCCCAAGTTTTTCCCCACTCACCCTTACAGCCGTCTCCTTTACACCTCAAGAGACTAGGGAGGGTCCCTTCAGAGTCTCTTGTTCCACCCATTATGCAGCTGTGGACTATGCTGTCTCTTATCATTCTCTAGGGAGCTTCTCTTCTCCTGGTCTCCCAAGGCCTTTCTCACATACCATTCCAGCCATCTCCTTTACAGCCCAAGAAACTAGGAAGGGTACCTTCTCAGCCTCTTTCCCCACCCATTATGCATCTGAGGGCTATGCGGTCTCTTAATCTGACCATTCCATAAGTACATCTTTCCCACCTACCATCTCTTTACTGCCTGAGAAACTAGGGAAGGTCCCTTCTGAGTCTCTTTCTCCACCCATTATGCAGCTCTGGGCCCTGCAGTCTCTTATCTGAATGTTTTCTTGGCAATGACATTTTGCCCAGTCTTCCAAGGTCTGTCCCACGCATTCCATTCCATCATTTAACGACAAGTTTTTATGGCTTGAGGCTTTTTTCTTACAGCTTGATCTTAGATAAAATACAAGACAGGGAAATGGCTTTCATCTTCCCCTTATTTGAGTTTGTATGGATATCACTGCCAATTTGCACAGCTGCATTTATTGGACAATCCTTAAGCAGGATGTAAACCTCTTTCCCGAATGCTCACATCATATTAACAGCAGGAGAACAAACAGAATCCGTGACTCTGAGAGCTGTAAAAATAATAATAATAAGAATGTGGAACAGTCCCCCCTGGGCTTGCCGTTCTGACATTTGTTATAAACAGAGTTTGCATTGATGGATAAACACAGCAGGGAAATGACAATCATATGATCAAAGGGTAATGATCAGGGAAAACAACAACAATCCAGCCACAGTGTTGGTTAACTGGTTTGGACTAGATAAAAATGTGGACCAGAAACTCTTTAAAAGCAATTTTTCTAAACCCTGAATGCTGTTTTCTTTCCTCCATGTTTTTTTTTCCCAAATCAATATTTTAATAGCCAGAAAACATAGGAGATGCCATCTTATTAACCCCTTTTAATCAACTGAATTGTGATTCAAGTTTAATGAAATCACATTATAGGAGAAGAGCAAGTAGAGCTTGAGTTAAATGTGTCATCAGCTTAGAGTCCTTACATTGTTGCAAATGACCCAAGTCCACCACCACCCTTGAATTCTGTTGACCCTTACCTGGTACCAATTCAGATTTGAATTTTACTTGACTAGATTTTTGTGTATAGGCTTGAACAACTCTCCTGTGCTACAACTTGAAATATGATATTGATCCTTTGTGCCTGACATTAATCTTGCAACCTTGTGGGTCATTTGTGGCAGCATAAGGATTCTAAGCTGATGACACATTTAACTTTGCCCCCCCAGCTTTGCCTGCTCTTCTCCTACACTTTTATCTCATTTTCTTCTTAATTCTGAGACTCCTATTGAGGGGACAGCATGAAAAATATATCAGGGGTTCAACTTTTAATCAAGTCAGCTAAGACCCCGCAACTTGGCTTGTGTAATACCATGCTAAACCTGGTTAGTCTGCATGGTAGGCACTTTTCCATCTCCTATTCCTTCATCATGATGATGAGAAAGGATCTGGAGGGTTTGATTTTGAGCAAGTCTGAACATTCCCACATGAGCTTTTGTTCAGAAAGAGAAGAAGAATTGACTCTAAAATTTTCCTGGTGGGATGAAAGGGGATAGAATCATCCAATCTGCCTTCAGCTCTCTGGGGAAAGACAAACGGTGCCTCTATGGAAATTACAGCAATTATTTTAAAATCTGTAGCCGATTATACCTGTTTGCCTGGCTAATTTGATGCAATTTGTTGTCTTTTCTTATTCTTGTTTTTCCTGTAGACAAATTTTGCCTTTTGGGGAAGGGAGGGAGTGACATGTAATGAAACACCTACCCACAAATTAGGTATATTCAACTTCAGGTTTTGTTTTTTTGTAAAGAAAGAATAAGTAGCTGTTTGGCGTTTTAGTGTGAGTGGTGTTCCAAATTCATGTCCTTCCTAAAAAGATATTAAATTAGCATGTAAATAAATATACTTCCACCTTCAATTAAAGCCTGCCAAACCCCAAAGCCTAATTAAAATATGCTAATCTAATCATTTCTGGCTGGAAACCAGCTTCTTCTTTTAAGTGACTATTTCTCAGCATTTGGAAGATCTTGTTCCTTAACTGCATAATAAACAGAATCATAGTTCTGCTGAAATCAACAACTAGCAAAAGATTGCAAACCCACAAAGAATGCTTATCACATTCCTGCCTGTAATTTAATTGCAAAATGAGACATATTTGGGTTGAATGTAACATTAAGTAAGAATCTCAGAAAAAAAGGATAGGAGAGGGACAAGATCAAGGGAGGTACTAATGCCACTCTATAAAGCCTTAGTAAGACCACACCTAGAGTACTGCGTCCAGTTTTGGTCACCACTCTATAAAAAAGACGTTGAGACGCTAGAAAAAGTCTTACACTTACAGGCAAGAAAAACCAAAAGGACATATATAGACTGGGTGAAACCAGGCTCAATAGCAGTAACTGTGAGAGGGATCTTGGAGTCTTAGTGGACAACCAGCTAAATAGGAGCCAGCAGTGTGCAGCGGCAGCCAAAAAAGCCAATGCAATCCTAAGTTGTATCAACAGAGGGATACAATCAAGATCAAGAGAGGTACTAATACCACTCTATAAAGCCTTAGTAAGACCACACCTAGAGTACTGCATCCCGTTTCGGTCACCACACTATAAAAAAGATGTTGAGACTCTAGAAAGTATGCAGAGAAGAGCAACCATGATGATGGAGGCCATGACTGGACACTAAAACACTCGATTAAAACTCGCAGGAAGTGGGCCTGGCTAGTCTAGTGACCAGGGGAGACAGGATAGCAGTCTTCCAATATTCAAGGGGCTGCCACAGAGAGGAGGAAGGGGGTCAACCTATTTTCTAAAGCACCTGAAGGCCAGACAAGGAATAATGGATGGAAACTGATCAAGGAGAGATTCAACCTGGAAATAAGGAGGAATTTTCTGATTGAGAGAACAATCAACCCATGGCACAGAACTTGCTTTTGGAAGTTGTGGGAGCTTCATCACTGGAGGTTTTCAAGAAGAGACTGGACTGCCATCGGTCAGAAATGGTGTAGGGTCTCCTGCTTGGGGAGAAGGGGGTTGGATTAGATGACCTACTTCCAATTCTGTTAATCTCTAATCTGTAAAGAGCCGTAGGAATATTGAGTTGAGGAAGTTGCGGTTTTGTGCACAGGACATCCAGGTTTATTCACAACTCCTGCTGTGATCTCATTTGTTTTTAGGGGCCTCTTTGATAGAAAGAAGCCTAAAGAAATCACTGCCAACTCCCATCGATACTTAAAGTCTCCAGCTTTGCAGTGCAGATAGTTCTCAATTTACAACTGGCCAAAGTTTTATGATATGAACAAGCCGTGTGCTGCAGCCACCAAAAAAGCCAACACAGTCCTAGGCTGCATTAACAGAGAGAATCAAGATCACGTGAAGTGTTAATACCGCTTTACAAAGAACCATGGTGGTGCAGTGGTTAGAGTGCAGTACTGCAGGCTACTTCTGCTGACTGCTGGCTGCCTGAGGTTTGGCAGATCGAATCTCACCAGGCTTAAGGTTGACTCAGCCTTCCATCCTTCCGGGGTGTGGGTAAAATGAGGACCCAGATTGTTGGGGGCAAGAGGCTGACTCTGTAAACCGCTTAGAGAGGGCTGGAAAGCACTGTGAAGCGATATATAAGTCCAAGTGCTATTGCTGTTGCTTTATAATGCCTTGGTAAGGCCACACTTGGAATACGGCACCCAGTTTTGGTTGCCACGATCTAAAAAAGATGTTGAGACTCTGAAAAGAGTACAGAGTAACAAAGATGATTACAGGGCTGGAGGCTAAGACATATGAAGAAGGGTTGCATGTATGTTTAATCTAATGAAAAGAAAGCCCAGGGGTGACATGATAGCAGTCTTCCAATATCTAAGCAACCTAGAACTAAGAAGAAATTTCCTGTCAGTGAGAACAATTAATCAGTTGCCTTCAGAAGTTGTAAAGGTTCCATCACTGGAGGCTTTAAAGAAGAGATTGGACAGCCATTCGTCCGAAATGGTATGCTTGAGCAGGGGGTTGGACTAGAAGACCTCTAAGTTTCCTTCCAACTCTGTTATTCTGTTATTGTTACACCAAGATTCTTCTTAGATAAGCACTCAGAGAGAAGAATCTGCTTGGTTTGATCACCTGCTACTCTTCACAATGTGGAAAACCCTCTTTAAAACAACATTAAGTCCATTTTTTTCTTTTATTAGCACGTTATTTCTGCAGCTTTGATTATACCAGGTGTTTATCTCTAACCCCGGGGCCCTCACAATTCATTCCACTCCTCTATTTTCCTTTCCTCCTATTCCTTACTGCCTTTTGCTCTGTGGTTTTGCTACTGGGCGAAGCCAAGGAACACAGCACTAGAAGAAGAAAAAAATCACCAATAAGGTTTGCTCCAGTTAATTAACCGTTTCAATCACAGGCCATTTAGTAAATTATTTCGGATGATAAATGGAGCTTTTGAAAAGGTTTCCCAGTCACTAATAACAGGGGTCTGTTTTCCTCCGATAGCTCCAGCGTTATTAATAGACGTGTGACCTTAAAGGAAAAATCTGGCTTTTGAAAAGCTTTTGGTGTTGAGTTTTCCAGACACAAGATGCCTTCATCCTTCCCCTTTGGCCTCTGATCTTTATCTCAAGAAAAAGTTTTGGGAGTTGCGACTTAAATTTCCAAAGTGCCCTGGAGGGGTTAAGGTAATAATGAGTAATTAAAATAGAAGCTTTTACAATGAGAAGGCATCTCATTTGGGAAATACTTTTTATGAATCAAACAGGAGGAAAAAAAATCTAGAAAGAGATGTTGTTGTTATGATTATTTGGATGCCACTGTTTTTCCATTTTGACACATCCTGCAGTCCAGGAGAGTAGGGTAGGAACCTGTGAAAAGGGGGCATCTTGATTGCAAACCCTAAGATCCAAATGATTGTCTCCAAAGATGCTTTGTTTTTGTTCCCCTTCAGAAGGTAACTGGGCTGTTTTTCCTGGAGGAAGAAGAAAACGTTTCCCTTCTTCATCTCAGAAGCTTCACCAGTTCATCAGGCAGGAGGGATGGGAGCTCATCCAAATGAGTTAAATAGAGTTGCCAAGTTGGTGTATTCAACTCTTGGCCTTACCAGGGCATGAATACTGCAGCCAAAATATCCTTGGCCATGGAAAAGCAGAAGACAATCAAAGGAAAAAGGAACAGCAGAGAACTTCTCATTATAGAGTAATTGCACATGTTTGAAGGACTCTTCAACTGGGTGATTTTTTTTCTCCACCATATAATTTTCTCTTTTGGCAAATCAAGCTTTAATTGGCCAAAGGACAGGTGAACAGAAGGACAAGAAAATGGAGAACATGATGGTTTTGAATGGAGTGGGACATTGCTCATTTCTCACGCACAAGCCATGTGCTTTATCCTGTTCTGCCCAGCTTTGAAGTTTTAATAAGGGGGAAAGTCAACTCTTTCATTTCATATTGGCCTTTATTAAGCTTAATGGCTTCCCCTGATTCATTTTCTCTTAATTGGCTCTATGAAAGTTGGCTAATTATTAGTCATACAGTTGGCATTCATGCAGTTCTGGAAAGGTAAATTGGCTTAAAAAGAGAGAGAGGGGGGGAGGGAGGCAAATTACTCTTTTAATTAGCCTGAATTGATCAGAAAGGTTACCAAAGTAGCTTGCACTCAAGCAGAAATAAGAGATACAATTGAATTCTTGGGAATTTGCTGGAGAGGAAAGACGGGGGGGAAAAGGAGAAGTACCAGACTGTGGGAAAGAGGGTTTGAATTTCACCGCTCACAAAACTGCCCGGTGTAATTTTGGAGACGATGGGTATCTCTCATTTGAGTTCTTTTTTACCCAGATTTTCCATAAACAGAAGGACAATGTGAAAATGGACTTTCATCATCAATGCCTAAGGCTCAAGATGGCTCACAATTTGTTTGACTGAACTTCTTGATCGACTAAATCCAGCCCAAGGGCAAATGTTTGCAAGAGCCAAGTAAAACCTACCCATTGATGGAAAATTAAGAGTAGATGCTCCAGCGCAACTTTCGTTTCTTTTCCCAAAAGACTTTCCTGCAGGGAATTGGGGGGTGAGGACGCCTTTAAGTCAGATTGGATTCCTGGGTCTTTCCAGGATTAGTTCCTGCAGTTTTCTTGACAAGATTTTGCCCTAGAGGTTGGGGAGCATTCCAGAGGAATAAGAGGCAACTCAGCTTGGATATTACATGTGAGAGAAAGAGGTGAAGACAGCCTCTCCTTAACAGTTCCCGGGCTATATTGTGGATGAAAAATAGTTGACTTTTTATCCGGGCAAGATTCTGTCTATAGTTGTGAAACGATAAAGAACTTAGCTTGGAAGAATCACCATGTGTCCTGGGTTTGGGTCCTGACACATAGTGCCTGAGAAATTATGGGAATTGAAGTCCACACATGGTGGTTGAAGAATTCTGAGATTTGAAGTCCATGCATGATATGATGGAATATAGTAAGGAGGTGAATCCATAGGAGGGAAGAAGGTGCATTTCAGAAAAGTAAGATGCAACTCAGCCCTGATATTACGTGTGAGAGAAAGGTGAAGACAGCCTCTTCCTAATAGTTCCCAGAGTATATTGTAGAGGCAGACAGTTGAGTGTTCACCCTGTCAAGATTCTATCTATAGGTAGGAAACAATAAGAAACTCCGCTTAAAAGAATTGTCACATGTCATTCTTTGTTTTGGGCCTGACAGATTCACTCAACTACAGGATTGTCAGAATAGACTTAAGAAATTATGAGCCATGGTGGCGCAATGGTTAGAGTGCAGTACTACAGGCTACTTCTGCTGACTACCGGCTGCCTGTAATTTGGTAGTTCAAATCCCACCAGGCTCAAGGTTGACTCAGCTTTTTATTCTTCTGAGATGGGTAAAATGAGGACCCAGATTGTTGGGGGCAATATATTGACTCTGTAAAATCACTTAGAAAGGTTTATAAACCACTGTAAAATGGTATATAAGTCTAAGTGCTATTGCTATAGGCTTAAGAAGTTAACTTAGGCACATTGTTTTGCAAGCCCCAAACTCAAACTCTTTGAGGTTTAATTTGAATGTCAAACTTTTGGTGGGATGTCCTTCTTGGTTTGGAGCCTGACATTCAGAGCCTTGAAAAATAAATATGCTAACATAGCTATATCATGCATTAAAGGAATGTACCTTAAAATATAACTCATCGTTTGCCATAATCAAAAACCAGGCTAATAATTCAGCAAAGACAAGTTCACAAAAAAGGTCCATGACCTTTTCTTATACCTTCTTCTCCCCTCCCTGCCAATCTGAAAAGGAGGCGTCCATCAGAATACAAACAGCTTATCTGCAAAAATTGCATCAAAATGCCTGGCCCACGAGCCAAACCGCAGGAGCCACCAAGGCCATAAATCTATATTATGCCTGCACACACAAGGGTATTCGTCTTTGTTGTTCAGCACACCTACACTCGCTGGAGAATTCATTAGTGGAATGACACACTCACGCAGCGGTGCTATAAATTAATGTTTGGCCTGGAGGAACATCATTGTTTTTTGGCTGTTGTGCTGGGATGTGCTGGATTGCCCGTCGTTTCAATCATAATAGCGCTGCCAGCTACAAAGAAGAATTTAAAGCTGACTCTCATACCGACAAGGAGAAAGTAGGATAGCCCAAGGGTGGAACATTGCACGATCTCGTTTTAAAGAGCTAATTATGGCCACAACCTAACCTGGATGTTCTTCCAGGGCATAAAAAAAATCTCCAGATGGATGTGGCTTGCATAATGCCTTCATCAACAACAGCATTCTCCATCTATCTTCATCAACTTGTGTCATCACAAAGAGGAGTGGGATTTGACTCATCCAGCAGGCCAAAAACACATCACTCATTGTGGTATGTGGTGTGTGTGTGTGTGTGTGTGAGAGAGAGAGAGAGAGAAGATTTCTTGGAGAGGGGAAATATTAAAAAGTGTATACTCAAGAGAAACGGGTATGTACTCAGCTGACACCACGAGTCCTTGACATATTCATTTAGTGACTATTCAAAGAGTGGTGTGGTGGCCTAGAAGGTGCAGCTCTCGCCTCACAATCAGGAGTCTGGGAGTTCGATCCTAGGTAGAGGCAGATATTTCTTTCTCTGGGCACAATGAGAATATATCTGCTGAACAAAGCTCCGCATCGGTGACAGGAAGGGCATCTGGCCAGTAAACACTTCAACTCCATTCAGTTGCCCAGAGTCCACCCCGCAAGGGATTATGGAGTCGTTAAAAGATGACGATCAAAGTTGCAACGATGACTGTTCAAAGTTACAACGACACTGAAAAAAGTCATTTATGACCGTGTTTCACATTTACAATGACCCCACAGTCTTGCAATCATCATTCGAATACTTGGCAACTAGACTGTATTTGTGACGGTCGCAGTGACGCTCTTTTGCAACCTTCTGACAGGTCAAGTCCACAGGGAAGCCAGATTCACTTAACAACCATGTGACTAACTTTAGCAGCTGCAGAGATTCCCTTAGCTACGATTACAAGAAAGGTGGCTAAGATGGGGGCAAAACTTGCTTTGACAACTGACTTGCTTAGCAGCGGAAATTTGAGGCTCCGTTGTGGTTGGACATCAAGGACTGCCTGCACTGTGGGGTCTTGAGGATTCATTTGGGGCGACAGCCTGACGTTGCAGGGCGAAGGAGAAAGGGCTGTAGGCTTATGGGTGGGGTCACAAAGAGTTAGTTTCTGAGTTTTTAAATTGCATTACTATCCACTTCTTCCGAGAACAGACGCCTGTGTTTTATGGATGGAGAGCCTGTGATCCTATCATTGTCTATTCTGGGTGGCTAGGCTGCCTAGAACTCTTGCAGCAGACAATTTAACAAGCTTCTGGGGTCATATGCACCTTCCCTCGAATGAAAGATATTTCGGCCTTGAGAAATTGTTTGCCTGAAAAATGAAGGCCGAAAGCAGCTAATCAAACCTCCGCTAAGCCGGGTAAACGTAGGCAGAACTCTCAGCATTGCTTAGCTGAACCAATAGGGGTTTTCACTAATAGACTGCCCTTTATCTACACAAACTGTCGGGACTAATACAAAATACGCTTCTTCTCTGGCAATATCTCAATTAAAAGTTGTTAGACTGGTCTCGCTGCACAGTTGAGTTCAATCGTTTGACGGCAGAAGCACTCCTTAAATCAAATTTTGGAAAAGGGGAATGAAGGATTGGGTAACACCATGATGGCGAACCTATGGCACTGTCATGCCCTTGATGGAGACTGACTCTGAGGAAGAGGAGGAACAGCCAACAGGGAATGGGAGTGTGGCTCCAGAGGTGGTGGAGGAGGCTGGGGAAGGGCAGAGGCCGGCTGAGCAATCAGAGGAGGATCCAGGCCCATCCCCTCTCCATCCTAGGGCACACAGAGAGGAGAGGATCAGGGAAAAGCGAGGTCTACTCAGGAGGAGATTACCACGATCCTCCTCGTGGCTTGCAGCTGGGAGCTATGTATATAAGTTTGCAACTGCGCAGTCAGAATTGCTGGAGTCAAAGTTTAGTGTTGGCTTTGAAAGAGGTTTATCTTTGCTGGCGTTCTTCCCATGGACTCTCCTCGGTTATTTTCCTGGAGTTTATGATTAGTTATCTTGGCTTCCTTTGGAACTCTCGCCAATGCGGTTTGTTTTGGTGTTTCTTTTTGCCTCATTATTTACTTTTGTGACTTTAAACTGTGCCTAATAAAACAGCGAAGTTAAGTTGAAGGCCTTACTGGACTTTAATGTATGTTTTGGGTTATTTTGAGAGACTACGGGTCATCACAGGCACGCAGGTTCAGCAAAAAGTGGCACACGGAGCCATTTGTGTGGGCACACGAGCCCCAGCCAAACTTACCTGCACTGCACATGTGTGATTTTCGACCCATTTGAGGCCATTTTCACCCTCCTGGAGGCTGGAGGGAAGCCTCTGCAGGACTGGAAGTGCTGAAATGGGCGTTTTCAGCCTCCTGAGGCTGCGGAGGTTTCCCTTGAGCCTCCGGAGAGTGAAAATGGCCTCAAATGGGCTGAAAATCAGCTGTGAGGCACGCACCTGCGCAGTCCAGGTAAGGGGGCGGGGCAGGGATGTTGCATGTGCATGCACAGGGGGGTGGTGGGATGCATTGCATTGTGGGTGACAGCACATATTGCACACGCTTTCGCACACTACAACAAAAAGGTTCACCATCACTGGGGTAAGACATCGCAAGCAGAGGTGGTATTCAGCCGGTTTGGACTGGTTCTGGCGTACCGGTAGCAGAAATTTTTAGTAGTTCAGAGAACCAGCAAATACTACCTCTAGCTGGCCCCACCCACCCAGCCTCGCCTTCACTGCTCCTATATTCCCTTGTTTTATAGCTCAGAGCGCATTGCTGCGCCTCAGCTGAGCTCGAAAAACAGCACAGCTCACCAGCAGTCGGTCTTTGAGCCCTGCGTACGAAGTGCGCACGCAAAACCGATAGGTTTTTTCCCTCAGAACCGATAGGGAAAAAATGTGGAAACCCACCACTGATCGCAAGGCATTAAAAGCAAGAAGCTTTTTAGAGGGGCTTCTTTTTAATTATTATTAATTGTTTTGTGAATTCCATTTCTTAGGGCTTAATACACATCGCGTTGTCTGGGTATTTAATTTGCTTAACAATACGTATTACATTCTATGTATTGTTTAGAGGAGTTCTATGGGTAAAGATTGGGTGTTGGCACAACTGTTGAGGGTTTCTGGCATTGAGATGACCTCCAAGCTTTCGTCCAACTCTGTAATGAAATAGTATAGCCCTCCTGTAGGAGGAAGTAATGAAAATATTTTTTTTAATTAAATTCTTCAACCTCCTATGCTTCTGTCCAATTATCCTTCTTTGCCTAAGGCCATAAATTACTATCCTAAAACTGCAGGAATAAGATACAGAAATTGGAGAAGAGATGAGAACACACTATTGCTATTAATTATATGCAAACTAGGCTACAATATATTTTTAGCTATTTTTGTTTATTCCAGCTATTTTTGAAGAACTATCTAAGCGCGCCAAGATCTGTGATATGCAGTGTGAAACTGTACTCAGATCCATTTCTGTAGCACATAGAGAGTACTTCCAACTGGAATTAATTTTGAAAAGATGGAAACTCATCCTGGTTTTTTCTTTTTTCTTTTTAATTTCTGCTATTAGGCAAGACAAGTTTTTGAATGTCAGGATAATAAGTTAATGTTCTGAGCAAACAATTGCCCTTACAAATGAGATGACTCTCTTCTAAAAAATGTCAGAGTTAACCCCACAGAAAAAGCTGCTCAGGAAATTACCATTTATTGAGACAGCGCCTTCTAAAAACAGTAGCAGCACTGTTACATTGTGTGATCTAAAAAAAAACCCAACTGTTGGAAAATCCATTATTTGTGAAACACAGCATACTCTTAATCTTCCCTGCTCAAGTTCTAATCAAATTTCTTCCCTCGTTTGGAACGGCTGTCGGAGAAGAGAACAGCCTGGAGAATTGTAAGTGCTGACACTTTCCAAACTAGTGTTTTGATATTTACTACCAACTTTGCGACTTTCTGTAAGTTCCCAGGACCCTGTGTATCTTATCCAGAAGAGTTTTAGTTATCCAGATCACTAACCATTTAAATGAAAGAATGCATCAACGGATGGAAGTGCATTGAAGTAGGCAGATTCAAGACCATGGACAGCACTGAGTTCAGGACCATGGACAGTACCACCCAACTTCTCTGTTAAGATGAATAAGTGAGACCTTCAAAAGTAGTAGTCAACATTGATCATGAAAAGTTAAACCAGGTCCATTCTAATTGATACTACAAGACCATAAGAATATCCCCCCCAAAAAATTACAAGAAAGCAATGATAAACCACTTCTGATTTGTTGCTCCAAGTCCTACTAGGATACATGCCACCAGACTTGAAATTCTAGAACTAGAAAACCTTGAATTACGCTGCGTCTTCGGTCTGATTTAAGCATGGTATATAAAATCATACATTGCAATGTCCTACCTGTCAATGAATACTTCAGCTTCAACCATAACAACACAAGAGCACACAATAGATACAAACTCAAAGTTAACCGCACCAAACTTGATTGCAGGAAATACGACTTCAGCAATAGAGTGGTCAATGCCTGGAATACTCTACCTGACTCTGTAGTTTCTTCCCCAAACCCCAAAAACTTTAACCTTAGACTGTCTACTATTGACCTCACCCCTTTCCTAAGAGGTCTGTAGGGGCGTGCATAAGCCCACCAACGTGCCTACCGTCCCTGTCCTATTGTTTCTCTTATTCTTCTTTTATTTTTCTTATATGTACCCATTTCATGTATTCACAACTATGTATACACTTATACTTATTATCTTGTAAACAATTGGCAAATCAAATAAAATAAATAAATAAATAAATAAATAAAATAATAAATAAACATTCATGAAGTCTTGAGAAATGGAAATATGACTTAAGATAGACTAATTTCACCACATTCCACACCAACATGGAACAACTGGGAAGGTATGGTAGTCTTGTTAAAATAATCCTTACAGTATAGGTAGTTCTCAACTTACAACTACAATTGAGCCTGGAATTTCTGTTGCTAAGTGAGACAATTGTTAAGTGAATGTTGTCCTATTTCTTGCCACAATTGTTGAATGAATCACTGCAGTTGTTGACTTAGTGAAATGGTTGTTTAGGGAATCTGGCTTTGCTTGTCAGAAGGTCACAAAAAGGGGATCACCGTAGCTCTGCAGCCGTCATAAGTATGAACTGACAAGCATCCGAATGATGTTTGCATGACTGTGGGGATGCTGCATTGGTTGTAAGTGCGAAAAATGGTAATAAGTCACATCTTTCAGTGCCATTGTAACTTCAAACAATCACTAAATGAACTGTTATAAGTCAAGGATTACCTGTAGGTCTACTCCCTTAGTACAATTCCAACTTGTACATTCTCTTACCAAGACTGTATTACTATTCTTCTTCTCATCCTTCCTATTATCTATCTCCCCCTAATTATGACTATAACCATGTTGCTTGTATCTTTACAATTTATATTGCTTTGTTTAGTTTCCTAGTGTGATTAGATTGCTTATTTAGTATCCTAGGACTATCACTAAGTGTTGCATCTTATGATTCTTGATGAATGTATTTTTATGTACAACTGAGAGCTTATGCAGCAAAGACAAATTCCTTGTGTGTCCAATTACACTTAGAGATAAAGACTAAAGAATTCTATTCAATAAATAATTCTATTCTATTCTATTCCATTCCATTCCACTCCATTCTATATTTTCTATTCTATTCTATTCCTATTCCATATTTTCTATTCTATTCTATTCTATTCTATTCTATTCTATTCTATTCTATTCTATTCCATTCCATTCCATTCCATTCCATTCCAAGCAATAAGTACCGTTGGATCTTTCAGCTTTACTAAGTCTTATAGGAGTATGAATTCCCTCCTTTTTAACATTTGTGCATGCTGCCATGTCTTTAGGATTTAAGGGATCGGTTACAGGAACACCCTCCCCCGGTGAAAGCTTCCACCTGTGAGGTCCTGCTCCTACACGATTTTCACACCGAAGGTCATTAATTCCTCAAAGCCCATCTTCCTGAGCCCTATCAGTTTCTCTAACACTTCAAATGCTACTTTGTTATTTGCAAACGCAACGGCTGCTTCACAGGGTTCCAGTCTTCAAATTAAAGATTTGCAGCCTGAGCATTAAACTGGTCGTCCCACCCCACCTTCGTGTCTCCCCCCCCCACCAACCTCCCAAACTCTCGGGGAGATTTACACTAGTTATTTATAAGCCTGGATGTTTTATCAGGTGGACCAAGAGAATGCAGCCACACGCTGGCATTTTGAAGGTAGCCCTGGGGACACGTGTAAGCGAAAGCAGAACTTCAAAAGGGAACACAGCCAGCCTGCTGGGTTTAATTAAAAAGCTCAAAGAGTTTGTGCTAAGCCAGTATGGCACTCCTACATCAACCTGACTGTCACATCCACCGGAGAAAAATATTAATCCAGATCCAATCATCCTAGAAGAAAAGAACAGAGCTGCCCTCAGGAACCCCCTTCGACTGCGTCACATCAAGAATTTCAAAAAGCCAGACATGCTGAAAGAAGTTATATATATATAAAAAAAGGGGGGGAACGCAATTGTGCCTTGCAACCACAAAACAAGAAAAATGATTAAGGTGTGTGGCGTTGAAATTACAGGCCCAACAACATACAGTCATGCAAACCCAGTATTGTGGTTTGCCAAAAGAGCCAATGCAGCCCTGGGCTGTATCAACAGAAGGGTAGCTTCAAGATCACAAAAAGTAACAATACCTCTTTATGCTGCACTTGGTGAGGCCACAATTGGGAAACGGTGTACATGGCTAAATGTCTGTGGAGATTCTCGGTCCTCCAGGTCATGGTTGTCCGAAAGGTGCTTTTTCAAGAGGCGACTGGACTTTCTCGTTTTTCTTTGAAGACGTTTGGCTTCTCATCCAAGAAGCTTCTTCAGCTCTGGCTGAATGGTGGGGAAGGGAAGGATTTATTCTCCTTGCAGACAGCTGGTCATTTGCATTATTTTTAGAGGGTTGTTGAGGCCACTTGGAGGTTTGTCTGTGTCCTCAGGATCACCTGAGTGGTGCAAATGGGTGTGGAGCCTTCTTGGCTGAAGAATGTTTTAGGCCCAGTGTCCTTTCACTGTTGATTACTGTTGCTTCACACCCATTTGCGTTACTCAGGTGATCCTAAGGACACAGAAAAACCTCCAAGTGTCTCAACGACTCCCTAAAAGGATGCAAATGACCAGCTGTCTGCAAGTAATATCAATCCTTCAAAGCTTTTTGGATAAGAAGCGAAACGTCTTCAAGGAAAAACCAGGCAGTCCAGTTGCCTCCTGGAAAACCTCCTTTGGGACAATACTGTGCACAGTTCTGGTCACCATGATACAAAAATGATGCTGAGACTCTAGAAAGAATGCAGAGAAGAGCAACAAAGATGATAAAGGGAGACTAAATTGAATGATGGACGACTGAGGGACCTAGGTATGACTAGCCTATCAAAGAGAAAGATTAGAGAGGAGATGATAACTGTCTTCCAGTACCTTGAGGCCTGTCACAAAGAAGAAGGAAAAAGCTCCAGAGAGCACAACAAGACGTAACGTTTCTTCCCCTGTGCCATCACTCTGCTAAACGACTAATTCCCACAACACTGTCAAACTATCTAGTAAGGCTGGTATTACTATTGTTCTTCTCATCTTTCCTATTGCCTATTTCTTTATCTTCTTATGACTATAACTTTGTTGCTTGTATCTTGCGATTTATATTAATTGCTTTATTTAGTATCCTATGATATAGGCTGATTGCTTATTTAGTATCCTATCACTAAGTATTGTATCTTATGATTTCTGATAAATGTATTTTAATGATGATTATGATCATGATTTATCACTTTTTGCTTGTATGTACACTGAGAGCTTTATGAACTGGAGATAAATTCCTTGTGAATTCCTCAATCATAATTCGATTCGATTCAATTCAATTCAATTCAATTCAATTCTACTCTACTCTACTCTACTCTACTCTACTCTACTCTACTCTACTCTATTCTACTCTACTCTACTCTATTCTCCTTTCCTTTCCTTTCCTTTCCTTTCCTTCCCTTTCCTTCCCTTCACTTCCTTTCTCTTCCCTTCCCTTCCTATCCCATCCCATCCGATGGAAGATGATTAAAGAAAGATTCAACCTAGAACTAAAGAGAAATTTCTTGACAGGGAGAACAATTAACAGGTAACAGATAATCAGAGTTGGAAGGGACCTTGTAGGTCATCTAGTCCAACCCCCTGCCCAAGCAGGAGACCCTACACCATTTCTGACAAATGGCAGTCCAAGCTCTTCTTGAAAGCTTCCAGTGATGACGCTCCCACAACTTCCAAAGGCAACTTCTCTTCCATTGGTTGATTGTTCTCACTGTCAGAGAATTTCTCCTTATTTCCAAGTTGATCTTCTTTGTTCAGTTTCCATGCATTATTCCTTGTCTGGTGTTTGGGTGCCTTGGAAAATAGCTTGACCCCTTCCTCCTCTCTGTGGCAGCCCTTCAAATATTGGAAGGCTGCTCTCCTGTCTCCCCTGGTCCTTCTCTTCACTAGACCAGCCATGCCCAGTTCCTGCAACCGTTCTTCAAATGTTTTAGTCCCCAGTCTCCTCATCATCCTGGTTGCTCTTCTCTGTACTCTTCCTAGAGTCTCAACATCTTTTTTTATAGTGTAGTGACCAAAACTGGATGCAGTACTCTAGTTGTGGAATTAATCAGTGGAACCTGATTAGTTGTGGGCATTCCATCACTGGAGGTTCTTAAGAAGAGACTGGACATTTGTCCAGAATGGTGTAAGGCAGGGGTCCCCAACCACCGTCCGTGGACCGTACCGTCCGCTGAACAACTTCTACGTCAGGCTTGCTGGGCGCCGCCATCTTTTTTCATGAAAAAGTGCTTCCAGTGAGCTTTTCCGGGTAGAAAGCTCACCGGAAGCACGTTTTCATCAAAAAAGATGGCGGCGCCAGTGCTCGGTGAGCTTTTCCAGGTAGAAAGCCATTTCTACCCGGAAAAGCTCACCGAGCGCTAGCGCCGCCATCTTTTTGATGAAAAGTGCTTCCGTGAGGTCACCGGAAGCACTTTTTCATCAAAAAGATGGCGGCGCCAGCTGATGCCGGTACCGGGCTGCGGCGCCCAGCTGATGCCGGTACTGGGCCGCGGTGTCAAAAAGGTTGGGGATCACTGGTGTAAGGTCTCCTGCTTGAGCAGGGGGGCTAGAAGACCTCCAAGGTCCCTTCCAAACATTTTATTCTATGTTCTAGGCATAAAGGTTGGAACCGTCAAGAGAGGCTGGCTCTTCTATGAATGAGTCACTGGCCTTGTCATTCTGCAGCCAGAGGTGGGCCTTACATACACAGGTAAAATGCTCGCCCGCATCTAACCAAAATGGAAATGACTTGTGTGTCTTTCAACATAATAGCAAGCCAATGACCTTTCTTTTCAAGAGAGAGGATGTGAGCTGGCACACGCTGAGGCTTTCAGAAAGCTGCTACATTATCAGTTAATGCAAAAAAAAGGAACAGTTCAGAGTTTAAATTCAGCATAGGTAAACTGCAAGGCTATTAGAAATGGTTACAGCAGAGCAGGGACCATTCAAGAAAGAAAAAGGAAGGAAGGAAGGAAATCAGTGACTGTACAAAGGACCACAAAATCTTATTATTCTAAGACAGGGAGGGGGAAATCAAATAAAAAAACAAAGCGGTGGCAGCCCCTTTGTGAAGAAATAAATAAATAAGGTAGAGAGATCCGTCAGTCGTCAAAGGACAAACTGCTTGCATGTAGAAAGAACACGAGGGAGATGCAAAAATAGCTGCAGATCCCTGAGCTTTCAAAGAAGCTGGCAATTTCCAGGAACATCACAGCATTCTGCCATGTTCTCAGGAGTGTCTACTTAAATTTTGACACTATTGTCCTGAGATTTAGCTTTGTCTTCTTCTTCTTCTTCTTCTTCTTCAAGATAAAGAAATATGTGAAGCTTGAGTGGACTTCAGAGCAATGCAGGACTTCATTTTTCAATGGGGTGTTGCTTTCATCTTTCGCTGAAACTCAACTTCGGTTAAAGGAGACTCACAGTCTCAAGAAAATAAAAGACCGTGAAGTATGAAATCAACAACCATTCAACTTGAAATGATCACACACACACACACACACACACACACACCCTTCTCTCACTACATACCAGGCCTCAGGAACAAGAAAGAAATACGGAGTTACTTTGGAGGAATGTCCTTTTTATTGTTCCTCGCCTACAGACAGAATCTTGCCAGACTAAAGCAATGACAGGTCGTCGTTGACTTCGATGGCCTTGACTACTGCAGACAGATTTATCGATCAACTCACTGAGGACTAAGGCACTTGAAGGGGCCCTTACCTTTGGGATTGCCACTGTAAAGAAATCAAGCGGATGCAAGCAAAGAAAGTCACATCATAGCTATGGCGCTAGGTACTGTGTTTCCCCTAATATACGACCTACCCCGAAAGTAAGTCCTAGTTAGATTTTTACATGTGCACCCACTATAAGCCCTACCACCAAAACAAGCCCTAATTAAGACCCCATCGACTACAGGATGCACAGGTAAAAATTCAGCTAGGGTGGGGCTGGGGGCTGGTGGAGCTCTCCTACTACTTACCTTTGGACAGTTGTAGCCAGGCCTCGCACACCCCGACACCTGCCTTGCCGGCCCATTTCTTCTGCAGCTGGCAAGGCTTTCCTGAAGGCCTCTGTAGCTGATAAGAAAGCTCTGGATCGATCCAGAGTTGTTATCGACTGCAGCAGCCTTCAGGGAAGCCTTGCCGGCTGCAGAAGAAGAAATTCCTGAAGGCTGCTGACAACGAAAAGGAGGCCAGGGTGACACACGCAGGCGAGGTTAGTCAGTGGATGGCATCCCCCCAAAATAAGACCTGGTGCCTTTTTTGGTGGCAAAAAAAATTGTAAGACAGGGTCTTATTTTCAGGGAAACACAGTAGCAAGGGAAGGGCTAAGGTTGTTGATGATGACCATATCAACAGGGGAAAGCTCATTTCTTCATATCTTCCCTAAACGTCAATCCATGAAGGCAAGGGACATACAACTCACCCTCATACCGAGTTCAATGTTTTCTCCTCCGTAAACCTCCATGCCCGGATCAAGCAGGCCAATCTCTCCAAAGTACTCTCGATCCACCACAAACGAACACCCAATCATGGCTGGTGTCCTGTTGAGTCAGAGAGGGAAGGAGAAGGAGAAGAAGAAGGGGAAGGGGAAGGAGGAGGAGGAGGAGGAGGAGGAGGAGGAGGAGGAGGAGGAGGAGGAGGAGGAGGAGGAGGAGGAGGAGGAGGAGGAGGAGGAGAAGAAGAAGAAGAAGAAGAAGAAGAAGAAGAAGAAGAAGAAGAAGAAGAAGAAGAAGAAGAAGAAGAAGAAGAAGAAGAAGAAGAAGAAGAAGAAGAAGAAGAAGAAGAAGAAGAAGAAGAAGAGAATTTTTAATTAAAAAGAGGAAGAACATACAAAAACTCAAAAACATCATAAGAAAGACCAAATTTGACCTCCAAAGTTTTGAAAATGGGTGATGAAAACCATGGCCCGTCAATTTATGACCAGCCAGGTAAATGTGTCAAACTTCATAAAGAACCACTAACTCATCCTAGGCCTTAAGTGCACCTGTCCTTGATCCCTACTTCTAAGATCATTACAGCCTTTGAAGGCTATTACCTCCTATTTTCATGATGATTAAGTTTACTGTTTATTAGGCCCTGGCTGTAAAACCTGTGTTAATGGGATTTTAATACTGCTTTCCCCAAAAATACACAAAGAGAAAGAAACCCTGTCCCCGGGGGAGGGGGCATCAAATGGTCTAATCAATTTGCCTTTAATCAAAATAATAACAACCATAATTACGGTCGTGCTATAGACAGCTGATAAATTGAATCAAGCAAAACCCCTGCCAGGTTTATTGCAGTTCATAATGACTTCCTTTTCAGTATTATCCAG